>NC_045964.1:2417859-2717859 GCF_010909765.2 Amblyraja radiata | reverse complement strand
GTCAAAGGTTACTGGGAGAAGGCAGGAGAACGGGGTGGAGAGGGAAAGATAGATCAGCCATGATTGAAACACGGAGGAGACTCGATGGGTCAAATGGCCTAGCTCTGTTCCAATAACGTATGTACATGACAAAAGTTTGAGGTGAGAGGGGAAAAAAAAAATAGGAGCCTGAGTTTTCATACACAGGGTGGTGGGTGTATAGAACAAGCTGCCAGAGGAGGTTGTTGAGACAGGTACATTAACTACATTAAAAAGACTTTTGGACAGGTACATGGATAGGGAATGGCTGGAGAGATATGGACCAAACACTGGCAGGTGAGAATAGTGTAGATGAGGCATCTAGGATTATAAAACAGGTAATCAAATAGGCAACTTATGCAGTTTCTCTTTATATACTTTAAAAAAAATAATCTGACTTTGTGCAAGTTTTTTTTGCAATTTTCCAGATGATTGGAAAATTGCCAATATTACCCCACTGCACAAGAAAGGAGCAAAGCAGAATAGTGGACACTGGCCAGTTAGTTTGGTAAGATTTTAAAGTCCACTATAAAGGATGAGGTTGGGGTGTAATTAGAAGTTCATGATAAAATAGGCTGAATTCAGCACGGCTTTGTGAAGGGGAGATCTGGCCTAACAAATCTGCTGGAATTCTTTCTAGAAATAAATAGCAGGACAGACAAAGGAGTGTTAGTGGATGTTATTTACCTAGATCTTCAGAAAGCCTTTGATAAGGTGCCACACGTGAGGCTGCCAAGGAAGATGAGAGCCCATGGTATCAAAGGGCAGATACTAGCCTGGATAGCAGGTTGGCTGAATGACAGAAGGCAAAGAGTGGCAATAAAGGGGGCTTTTTCTGGTTGGCTGCCAGTGACTAGCGGAGTTCCACAGGGGTCGGTGCTGGGGCCACTACTCTTCACGTTGTATATTAATGATTTGGACGAGGCTTTGTGGCCAAGTTTGCAGATGATACAAAAATATTGGAGGGGCAGGAACTCTGCAGAAGGACTTAGACAGGTTGGGAGAGTGGGCAGAGAAGTGGCAGATGGAATATAGTGTAGCAAAGTGTGGAGTCATGCATTTTGGTATTAGGAATAAAGGCATGGATTATTTTCTAAATGGGGAGAGAATCCAGAAATTGGGAGTGCTAGTGCAGGATTCCCGAAAAGTTAATCTGCAAGTCAAATCGGTAGTGAGGAAGGCAACTGCAATGCTAACATTTATTTCAAGAGGGTTAGTATACAAAAACAAGGATGTAATGCTGAGGCTCTACAAGGTGCTGGACAGGCCGCATTTGGAATATTGTGAGCATTTCTGGGCACCATATCTGAGGAAGGATATGCTGGCTCTGGAGAGGATCCAAAAGGAGATTTACAAGAATGATCCCAGGAATGAGACCCTTTACCCCACATCAGCCACCCCTCTATGCCAATCCTGAATTAATCATATTTCTTTTTATTCTCCCCACATTCTCATTAACTCTAACCACTCACCTATACATGAGTAAAGGAGCAGTGGTCAATTAACTTGCCAACCTGCTGAATCTTTGGAATGTGGCAGGAAACCCGACCACCTGGTTGTGGCCCACTCGATCATAGAGACACACACCCCACCTACCTGTGTTGGCTTTTGTGGACTAGAATTACCAGAAATGTTACAATAATCAGTAATCAATAAGTTAATAATCAGTACTACTAGGTAACCAGCCCTTAATAGTGCATGTTGATCTCGGCCTTAAACATACTGAGTCGACTGATTGGGTAGAGAGTTCCAAATATTAACAACCAGAGTTAAAACATGGCTTTGAATGTAAGAGTCGCATCTCTTATTTTGACACCGTAATTTCCTAACACATGTGATTGTAAACTTGAAGTCAGTAAATGCTAAGTTCTTTTTGTTTTATTGCAGCATCAACTAGATACTGTTCAAGTTCACTTACAAGCAGTTTCAGCCCAGGAGGAGAAAGACAGGCCTATGCCACCTCTTGCAGTAGTGCAACCCAAAACCGCAGCATCCAGTCTGATGGCTAACCAAAGAACGACTGTGTCAGGGGGTATTAATATTTCTGGACCTCAGATCATTAGGATACAACCTCTTTCAACAAGTGGTTCACAACAATATATTTTGCACAGCACTTCAGAACCTCCAATTCAACTACTTGTTCAGCGGCAGCCCCCGCCACTTGCACCTGTAAACTCTATACGTACGATTCCTGGGATAACCATCAGCGGCCAGTCTGGCCTTTCCACTGGTACTGTAACTACCAACATATCTACTACTACAACAGCTGTGGTAAATTTGGTTGCCACTAGCCATGCCAAGAAACACGAGAGTAGTGATAAATCAAAGGAAAAAAAGCCAGTGAAGATCAAAACTCGATCCGGCCGTATATCGCGACCACCAAAATACAAAGTTAAAGACTACAAGTTCATAAAAACAGAAGATTTAGCAGAGGGCCATCAGTCTGATTCAGATGACTATTCTGAATACAGTTTGGAAGAAGAAGAAGTGAAAACAAAAATGGATGATTTAAGCCTTTCAATGCCTTGTTCTTTCAAACCCAAAAAGTTTAAGTGTGACACCTGTGAAAAGTCTTATATTGGAAGGGGAGGATTAGCACGACATTATAGACTCAACCCATCGCACGGGCAGCTGGCTTCTGTCTCTGAGGAGCAGAGAACTTCTGTGAACAAATCCAATGGCAATGTGATTGGTGGGGACAGTGGAGGAGGTGGTGACACAAATGGCACAATAACTGATGGGCTGGTGACGCCATCCATAAATATTGACACTACATCTTTGATGGTGGGAAGTACAGATTCATCTTCCCAAGACATCCAACAGGTGTGTACTGATACTTGATATTTGGATTTTATTTCTGTTCCAAAAATGATGATATGTTGGAGTTCAGTTTCAGGGGTGCCGGTAGTCCGTTGCATATGTTGCTCAGGTCGCCATATTATCAATCGCAAGCTGAGAATGAGTATTATCAGCAAATTGTCCAACTTAGGATGTGCTGGCAATTTAATGGGCTAAGTTCCAGACCAGGCAGTTCATGAATTAATTGAGATAGTGGCCTTTTGGTGACTGTGAGGCATAATACGGTATGTTATGTACATGTTGTCAGAATAATGGTCCAATACTTGAGTCAAAGCAGAAGTAGGAACATATTGTTTTTACTAATATCAGTTATTCCTCAATTTCTGTTCTAATGTAATGTCATACTGTCTTGAAACCAAATTCTGATGGTCATGGACATTTTGTGTGATGTTTAGTATGTGTATTGACTTTCAAGTAAATATTACTTTGAAGCAGCCTTTTTCTTGTGCTGTGATATTTGCTTACTGCTTCAACTTAAATTTGCGGCTTCATCCTTCACTTGTATTAATGTGGACTTCAGTGTGAAGTAACACTGCGGTAAATTTGTGGCAAATGCAGAAGCTTTTCCGTGATCATTTTAAACTTTTAAATTGTTGGGAAATGGTAGTCATTGTAACTTCCAATGTTGTAAATTATTCATACTTGGAATTTTGGGGGAAACTCATTTGGTTAACACTTTTCCTTAATTGGCTTTGAGAAAGCACGAACAAATTGTGTAGCCTTTGTAGTTCGTGTGGTTAATGCTTCCATCGTGTTCTGTGTATGGAGGTCAAAGATTTTGAAACTTTTGGAAAGCAGGTATGGTAACACGGGTTGATCTTATTGAGGTGGGATGTGGTTCTTACAAGGGTTGATCTTATTGAGGCGTGATGTGGTTATTTGGAAGATCTGTACACCAGTTGCCCTTGTCCAACTACATGAAAGAAGTTGGGGATTTGGGTGGTGTTGAAGATACTTAAGAGCCTGTCCCACTTAGGCAATTTTTTTCGGCGACTACAGGCGACTAGGCCGGGGTGTCACCTGTATGGTCCTGATTCGTCTCCTCAGTCGCCCAAAGAATCGTAGCGTTTTTCTGGTCGCCATTGGAATTTGAAATGTTCAAAACTTTTCGGCGACAGTTGGCTTGTTGTAGGTTGTCGCCAGGATGACGTAGGTTCTCGCCAGTGCTGACGTCGGTGAATTCCATTGGCGACAGACCGGCGACTGAATTGTCTTCAGTTGTCTTCTTTTGTCGCCGACAGGGTCGTACCTTGTCGTAGCTTGTCGCGGGTGGACGTAGGTTGTCGTAGGTATGGTCGTAAGTGGGCGTCCTAAATCAGTCGTCAGTCGTCATTAGGTGGTAGGTAGACATTGTCGTATTCATTGTCGTGGGGGGGTCCAGTCGCCGGTTTTTCGGCGACCTGCTATGACTATGACAGTCGCCGGCAGTCGCTGAAAAAATAGCCTAAATGGGGCAGGCCCATTAGTTTCAGCAGTGCATTTTGCACATGGTGTCGTCATGATATGGCTGAAGTACAGGGAGTAAATTGCATAGATTTTGTTAGTCAAGGAGGGCTACATTGTCCTGGATGGTATTGAGTGTCAAGTATTGTTGAAATTACTCATCAGTTGAACGGAAAGTATTCCTTCCCACTCCTGACATGTATCTTGATGGTGGAAGAGGCTTGGTAGGGAATATCTTCTTCTTGCGTATGGCATGCACCAGGGCTCTCGCTTCACTTTTTTCCCTGTTGCCAGCCGGGCAACCGTGGCAGCTTTTTAGGTTGCCAAATGACAGTTTAGGTGATCATTTAAGATGGCTTGCATGACGCGTGCGATAATGTGCTCGGAAGAAGCGCGTAGTTACCAGTCGGAATTATACTCAATGAAGCATTCACATTTGATTGCATTCCGTTATCAAACATAGTCAATGTTCGCTCTGAAGACATTTCCAGGACAATAGGGAGGTGTGTGTGAATCAGTGCGGGGTGGATAGATGGCGGGGGGGGGGGGGGGGGGGTGGGTGGTTAGAAGGCTGTCGGTGCAGAATGGATGGATTGAGGCAGGTGAATTAGTATGTGTTGGTTGGAGTAGGTACAATTGTGAGGGGAGAGCACGGGGGCTGTCAGTGGTGTTGAATGGGGGGGGGGGGGGTTCAATACGGGATGGATGAGGGTAGACAAAAGTGCTGGAGAAACTCAGCGGGTGAGGCAGCATCTATGGAGCGAAGGAAATAGGCAACGTTTGGGGTCGAGCCCTTCTTCAGACTGTTCCCCCCATTCTTCTTGAATGGGAGGATCAGTACAGGATGGATGGGTGGGAGAGGGAGATCAGCGCAGGATGAATGGGGGTGGGGGGTCAGTACAGTGTGGATCGGAGGGTCTGTGCAGGATGAAGGGTCGGTGTAGGGTCTGTGCTGCTGCTTCAGAAGTGTCCGAGCGAATGACGGGCCCCGCACAGCGACTGCGACAGCGGCACCATCTCTTCCTCCTCCCTGATAGCGGCCGCCGCTTGCAAACCCACTAACGGAGCTTTAAAAAAAAAAACCCTCCCGCACGCCGAGGCGTCCCCCTCCCTCCCTCCCTCCTCCCGGCCTCGGCGTGCGGGAGGGTTTTTTTTAAGTGCCGTTAGCGGGTTTGCAAGCAGCGGCCGCTATCAGGGCGGGCGGGGGGCGGGAGGAGGATGAGATGGAGCCACTGTTCAGGGCCCGTCATTCGCTTCGACCCTTCGTCACCCCGCACCTAGTATCTTTCCCGCGCAATACAACCGTCACCGCCGACACAAAACGTCGCGTTCCTTTTCTCCAGAGATGCTGCCTGACCCCCGGAGTTACTCCAGTTTTTTGTAACTATCCAGTATCTGGTTGCCAAGCAGGGCAAAATGATTCGGTGTTTAGGTCGCCCGACGGCGCTTTGAGTGGTTAGTGGCACCCGGGCAACCGTTAATTTCGAGCCCTGTGCACAATCTAAAGTTGTAAGACAACTTGTTCTATTTGATTGTGTACGCCAGGTTGATTGCATTCGTTGAAACAGGGCGGACCATGTGAAGGTTGCAATCTACCACCCCGGTAGGGAATATGTGAGGTTAATGAATCAATGCAAAATGCCTAGGCAGAATCTGCTGTTGCTCTGTTTCACTGGTTTATAGAGTCATTGTGAGACAGTGTGGAACAGGCCCTTCGGCCCAACTTGCGCACACCGACCACATGTCCCACCTGCCTGCGTTTGGTCCATATCCCTCCAAACCTGTGTAGGAAAGAACTGCAGATGCTGGTTTAAATCGAAGGTAGACCCAAAATGCTGGAGAAACTCAGTGGGACAAGCAGCATCTCTGGAGAGAAGGAATGGGTGACGTTTCGGGTGGAGACCCTACTTCAGACGACTCCAAACCTGTCCTAACCATGTACCTATCTAACTGTTTTTTAAATGTTGGGATAGTCCCTGCCTCAACTACCTCCTCTGGCAGCTTGTTCCAAACACCCACCACAAAGGGTGTGAAAAAGTTACCCTCAGATTCCTATTAAATATTTTCCCCTTCACCGTGAACCTATGACCTCTAGTCCTCGATTCCCCTACTCTGGGCAAGAGATTCTGTGCATCTACGCAATCTATTCCTCTCGTGATTTTATCCACCTCAATAAGATCAACCCTTATCCTCCTGTGCTCCAAGGAATAGTGTCCCAGCCTACTCAACCTCTCCCTACATCTTAGCCCTAGCAACATCCTTGTAAATCTTCTTTGTACCCTTTCCAGCTTGACAACATCCTTCTTATACATGGTGCCCAGAACTGAACATATTCTAAATGTGGCTTCACCAACGTATTGTACAACCGCAACATGACCTCCCTGGCCAATCGATCGGGATCATAGAAACATAGAAAATAGGTGCAGGAGGTGGCCATTCGGCCCTTCGAGCCAGCACCGCCATTCATTGTGATCATGGCTGATCATCCCTTATCAATAACCCGTGCCTGCCTTCTCCCCATATCCCTTGACTCCACTAGCCCCTAGAGTTCTACCTAACTCTCTTAAATCCATCCTGCTGCAATTTTTCACAACTGTCTTCACTATCTGCAAACCACCTACTTTTGTATCATCAGCAAACTTGCTAATCTTGCTGTGTATGTTCTCATTCAAATCATTGATATAGATGACAAACAGTAACGGGGCCGGCACCGAACCCTGAGACACACCATTAGTCATAGGCTTCCAGTCTGAGAAGCAACCTTCCACCATCACCCTCTGCTTCCTTCCATGGAGCCAATTTTCTATCCATTCAGCAATCTCTCCTTGGATCCCATGTGATCTAACCTTCAAGATTGGAACCTTGAGTTCCATTTTTGGTTGGTACTGACCCTAGGATATTTATAGTGATGAATTTGTAGTGGTGCATTCATTAAATTAACAGACTAACTATCCAAAGATGCTGCTTCAACATTCCTGCGATGTACTTCATTTGCATGTTCTGTATCCCATTGCAATCTTCTGTCCTCTTCACCAAGCATACTTGAGGTGCAAACTTTTGAAGCTGCAACACATCAGCTCCTAACCAACGTGCAGCAAGCAAAGTTAAACAACGTACTGCCGCTTCCCTGATTCGGATTATTGTCATATCGACCAGTTTGCAATGAAAGTCCTTGTTCGCATGAAGCTCATAGAGTAAACAGAATAGTAATGCTAATGATAAATACATCTATAACAATGAACAAAGTGCAAAGAACGTAGTGCAATCTTGTGTATTGCAACAGAAATACTGATACAACAATAATGGAATAACTAAATGAGGTAAAGTTAACGGTATGTGGCAACGCCTCCAGAAAGAGTGAAAGAGGTGAAGAGGGGACATGGGTATAAAGCAGTGGGGAATTAGCTATTCTGGCTATCTAGGGTTTCAAGCTCCTTTTTCTTCTGCAGAAGATTGAAGAGACAAATGGGAAAGGACAGGGTGACAGGCATCCCTGAAGATACTCGCAGCTTTCCTGATGTACTGCATTGTGAAGATGGATTGAATAGAAGGAAGTGATGAGCCTGCAATGGACCGGGCTGTGTTCACCACTCTTTGCAGGTTCAGGCGGACAGGAACAAAGCAGTTGCCATAATCAGGCCAAGATGCATCCCATCAGGATATTCTTTCCATAGCGCATCAGTAAAAATTCCAGAGGATCCTTGTGCGCATGTCGCATCTTTTCAGACACCTAAAGAAGTAAATATACTGATGCACATTCTTGGTCATTACATCATAAGGTCATAAGTGAAAGGAGTAGAATTAGGCCATTTGGCCTATCAAGTCTACTACGCCATTCAATCATGGCCGATCTATCTCTCCCTCCTAACCCCATTCTCCTGCCTTCTCCCCATACCCTCTGACACCTGTATTAATCAAGAATCTATCTATCTCTGCCTTTAAAAATATCCACTGACTTGGCCTCCACAGCCTTCGGTGGCAAAGAATTCCACAGATTCACCACCCTCTCACCCTCCTCATCTCCTTCCTTAAAGATTTTTTTTATTCTGAGGCTATGACCTCTGGACCCAGTCTCTCCCACTAGTGGAAGCATCCTCTCCACATCCACTCTATCCTTTCACTATTCTGTATGTTTCAATGAGGTCCCCCCTCATTCTTCTAATCTCCAGTGAGTACAGGCCCAATGCTGACAAATGCTCATCATAGGTTAACCTACTCATTCCTGGGATCATTCTTGCAAACCTCCTCTGGACCCTCTCCAGAGCCAGCACATCCTTCCTCAGATATGGTGCCCAAAATTCCTCACAATATTCCAAATGCGGCCTGACCAGCGCCTTATAGAGCCTCAGCATTACATCCCTATGGTTGAAGGAACCAGACCAAGTTAAGTTGTTGGTGAAACATATGCTCAATATCATCCATCCCTAAGTGTTTGACAGACTTCTACAGATACTCTGTAGAAAGCACCGTGATTGGTTAGATCATGACATAGAAACATAGAAACATAGAAAGTAGGTGCGAGAGTAGACCACCAGGTCCATCGAGCCCGCACCGCCATTCGCTCATGGCTGAACACTAAACAGACACACTTACCCACAAACAGTAGACACAAGACACAGAACACAAAACACTACCCTCCCCTTTATACCGCTATCACCCCTCTCCACCCCAAGAACCGCGTGATCTCCTGGGGGAGGCAAAAAACCGGATAAAAACCCAGGTCCAATTCGGGAAAAAAATCCGGGAAATTCCTCTCCGACCCCAATCCAGGCGATCGACACTTGTCCAGGAGATCACTCAGGTCTACTATACTAACCATACCTAGGTCCATATCCCTGCCCTCTCCCCGTAGCCCCTTATCCCCTTGGCAGCTAAAAAAACATCTATTTTAGACTTAAATATATTTAACGTTTCTGCTTCCACTGCTCCCTGGGGCAGTGAATTCCATAAATTAACCACCCTCTGGGTGAAGAAGTTCTTCCTCATCTCAGTTTTAAAAGAGCCCCCCCTTATTCTGCAACTATGTCCCCTAGTTCTAGTTTCCCCGATCATTGGGAACATCCTCGGTGCATCCACCCGATCAAGGCCCCTCACGATCTTATATGTTTCAATGAGATCGCCTCTCATTCTTCTAAACTCCAAAGAGTAGAGTTCCAGCTTACTTAACCTTTCCTCATATGTCAATCCCCTCATTGCAGGAATTAATCTTGTAAACCTTCGCTGCACTGCCTCCAGGGCTAGTACATCCTTTCTTAAGTATGGACCCCAGAACTGTACACAGTATTCCAAATGTGGTCTCACTAATACCGTGTACAGCTGCAGCAAGACCTCCGTGTTTTTATACTCAATCCCCCTAGCAATAAAGGCCAAAACTCCATTGGCCTTCCTGATTGCTTGCTGCACCTGCATACTGACTTTTAGTGATTCATGTACTAATACCCCTAGATCCCTTTGCGTTGCATTACAACGCAGCTCCTCCTCATTTAGAAAATAACTTGCCCTATCATTTTTTTTCCCAAAGTGAATGACTTCACATTTATTAGTATTAAATTTCATCTGCCAAGTTGTTGCCCACTCACCTAGCTTATCTATATCCTTTTGCAGACTCTTCCTATCCTCCTCATCCCCTACTTTCCCTCCCATTTTTGTATCGTCCGCAAATTTTGATATATTACACTTGGTTCCCTCCTCCAAATCATTTATATAAATTGTGAACAACTGGGGTCCCAGCACCGACCCTTGCGGAACCCCGCTAGTTACCGGTTGCCATCCCGAGTATGAACCATTTATCCCCACTCTCTGCTTCCTATTTGTTAGCCAATCCTCTACCCATGCTAATATATTACCCCCAATCCCATAATTTTTTATTTTTTAGCAATAGTCTCTTATGTGGCACCTTGTCAAAAGCCTTTTGGAAGTCCAAGTATACCACATCCACCGGTTCCCCTTTATCCACCCGGGTTGTTACTTCCTCAAAGACATGGTATGCCAGGGCTGCCAACTCATGCATTGAGTGTGAGTATCACGCATTTTGCCAAATTCTCACGCTGATTACAAATTTCTCACGCTCTGTCGCATATCAACTGCATGGGCCACGGGTGTTGGAGTGGAGAGCCGGGGCTGAGGGAGGGATGTAAGCAGAAGCAGCGGCGGGGGCAGATGTGGACGGGGAGCTGGGGCTGGCGAGTGTTTGCCGGGCTGGCGAGTCACTCGCTGCAGCTCCGGCCATGGAGCAGTGCAAGAGTCCCGGGTCGTCGGAGGCGTCGGAAGTGTTGCGCCGCTGCCGTTAGTCTCTGTGCCGAATTCGCCCTGGATCCGGCAACGTCTCTGGAGAGAAGAAATGGGTGACGTTTCTGGTCGTGACCCGTTTAAGGGTCTAAGGGTCTCTATCCGAAACCTTTAGAAGCGCCTCGACCCGAAACGTCACCCATTCATTCTCTGCAGAGATGCTCCCTGTCCCGCTGAGTTGCTCCAGCATTTTGTGTCTCTCTTCGGTTTAAACCAGCATCTGCAGTTCATTCTCACACAATGAGAAGCTAGTACCAGGTAGTGGTTGGGTAGGGGAGGGACGGAGAGAGAGGGGATGTTAAAGAAATCGATATTCATACTCAATCGGGGACATTAGTTGATATCTTTCTTTAAATTGATATTTTGTTCATCTTTAAATGTAAGTCTTGGATTCATGTATCGCGGGAACAAAAAAGCAAAGGCAAGATGGTAAATATAAACTACAAATTAACTTCAGAAAATGAAACTTCTAGAGATGAACTTTGCCCTTCACTTTACAAAGAATAACCTCAGGGATTATGCAGTAAATGCCTTTCAAATACTCTGCAACCTTGGAATAATATTGTTCATGTTCAAATCCGATAGATAAGTCTTGATTTGTTCAATATTATAATTAGTTAAAGGATACAGCGTGGAAACAGCCCTTCGGCCCCTCGAGTCCGTGCCGACCATCGGTCACCTGTTCACACTGGTTCTATGTTATCCCACTTTCTCATCCACTCCCTACACACTAGGGGGCAATTTACAGAGTGCCAATTAACCTACAAACCCGCACGTCTTTGGGATGTGGCACCTGGAGGAAACCCACGCGGTCACAGGGAGAACGTGCAAACTCCACACAGACAGCACCCAAGACCAGGATCGGAGCCTGGTATCCGGCGCTGTGGGGCATTAATTGTAATGCTAATACTTGGATCTCCGCTGATATGCCGGGATGATTACCCAATATTACTGATTATTAATCCATTGTATTATTGATTATATATGTTGTGCCCGTTCTCCTTTATCTGTACATTGTGAGCGGCTTGCTTGCATTTACCGGATAGCACGCAACAAAAGCTATTCCCTGTACCTCGCTACAGGTGGCAATAGTAAACTAAATCAATCTATTTACATGTATCTATGTGTTGTTGCTTTAACCAGCCTGTTAAGATGCAGCAACTGAGAATGTCATTTTTCTGATGTCGCTGCACGCGACAACTAAACACTCTTGTCTTCATTCTACACTTGAAATTACCACAATTACATTTAAACGGCATTTGGACAGATACACGTGTAGGAAGGAACTGCAGATGCTGGTTTAAACCGATAGACACAAAGTGCTGGAGTAACTCAGCGGATCAGGCAGCATCTCTGGAGGGAAGGAATGGGTGAAGTTTCGGATCGAGACCCTTCTTCAGACTGAAGGTCTGGTTAATTGGCTTGGTATAAGTGTAAAGTCCCTAGTGTATGTAGGATAGTGTTAATGTGCGGGGATCGCTGGTGCGGACTTGGTGGGCCGAAGGGCCTGTTTCCACGCTGTATCTCTAAACTGAAACCTGTCCGGCTAGCAGGGCTGTGTAGCGCGGAGTGCCGGGACACGGTGACATCTGGCTCTGATCTCCACAAAGCCAATAGCGTATCGAGCAGCGCCGCAGATCAATGGGCCTCTGGTGCTTGCAGCCGGTCCACAGACACAGAGAGGAAATTGGCTGTTACTCCGGCTTTTTGTGTCTATCAGTGACTTGGAGAGTGGGCTGGACAACGAGTGACGCAGCTGGTCGTGATCTACGCTATTCCCAAGCACCTATGGGCCTGTCCCACTGGGGCGACTCTTTAGGTGACTGTCAGGGACTAGTTCTACTAGCATTCGCCTACGACACCTCGCGACAACCACCGACAGCAAAAATTGTTGCCATTGTCGCTTGTAATCAACCAAAAGATTGCCTAAGTGGGACAGGTTCTTCAGGCTGCGGCTCGGTGCATCCTGGAGGACAACCTGTGGCTGCTGGAAGTAGGTACCAAGCACTGGGTAGAAACGGTGGAAGATAATAATAATAATAATAAATTTTATTTATGGGCGCCTTTCAAGAGTCTCAAAGACACCTTACAAAAATTTAGCAGGTAGAGGAAAAACATGTAAGGGGAATGAAATAAATAGTAGAGACATGACTAGTACACAAAGTAAAGACAGAATTCAATTCAAAACACAATATGAGGCAATTAATGCACAGATGAAAAGGGAGGGGGACGTGGGGCTAAGGATAGGCAGAGGTGAAGAGATGGGTCTTGAGGCGGGACTGGAAGATGGTGAGGGACACGGAATTGCGGATCAGTTGGGGGAGGGTTCCAGAGCCTGGGAGCTGCCCTGGAGAAGGCTCTGTCCCCAAAACCGCGGAGGTTGGACTTGTGGATGGAGAGGAGACCGGCTGATGTGGATCTGAGGGACCGTGAGGGTTGGTAGGGGGAGAGGAGGTCAGTGAGATATGGGGGGGCCAGATGGTGGAGGGCTTTGTAGGTGAGGACCAGGATTTTGTAAGTGATCCGGTGGGAGATGGGAAGCCAGTGAAGTTGTTTGAGGACTGGAGTGATGTGATGCCAGGATTTGGTGTGGGTGATGAGTCGGGCGGCTGCGTTCTGGACCAGTTGGAGTCAGTTGATGTAGGTGGAGCTGATGCCAAGGAGAAGTGAGTTGCAATAGTCCAGTAGGGAGGAGATGAAGGCATGGGTGAGTCTTTCAGCAGCGGGAGGTGTGAGAGAGGGTCTGAGTTTGGCGATGTTGCGGAGATGAAAGAAGGAGGTTTTAATGACATGGCGGATGTGAGGCTCAAGGGAGAGGGTGGAATCAAAGATCACGCCAAGGTTGCGGGCCTGGGGAGACAGTGGTGCCGTCGATGGTGAGAGTGGGGTTATTGATTTTGCTGAGTGTGGCTTTGGAGCCTATGAGGAGGAATTCTGTCTTATAGCTGTTGAGTTTGAGGAAGTTATGTTGCATCCAGGTTTTTATAGCTGACAAACAGGAGTTGATATGGGAGAGGGGGGGGTTGTGGGGGGATTTGGTGCCGAGGTAGATCTGGGTGTCATCGGCGTAACAGTGGAAGTCCAGCTTGAAGTGGCGGAGTATCTGACCAAGGGGGAGGATGTAGATGATGAAGAGGAGGGGGCCGAGTACGGAGCCTTGAGTGACTGTGGCTGTAACAGAGGTGTGGTTGTGGAGAGAGATGAAGTGGGATCTGTTGGAAAGGTAGGAACGGAGCCAGCTGAGTGCAGAGCCTTCAATGCCGAGGTCTTTGAGTCTGGTGAGCAGGATGTTATGGTTCACTGTATCGAAGGCTGCGCTCAGGTCGAGGAATATGAGGATGTTGAGGGAACCAGTGTCAGCAGAGGTGAGGAGGTCGTTGAGGACTTTGTGGAGAGCAGTTTCTGTGCTATGGAGGGGGCGAAAGCCAGATTGGAGGGGTTCAAGTAGGTTATACGCAAGGAGGTGGGAATGAAGTTGCGACGCAACGATACGCTCCAGGGTTTTGAAGAAAGGGGCCTTCAAATGGGGATGGTTGGAGAAAGCACCCTGCTTGCCTGCTAGATTTTCACTTACTGTAACTGCAGGAAAAATGTTCCTGATTTTGGGAGAGTTCAGAACCAGGGGTTACAGTTTGGAATAAAGGGTAAGGATATGGGGAAAATCGAGGGATATGGGGGAATAAAACAGGAAAGATGTACTGATTTTAGATGAACAGCCATGATCATATTGAATGGCAGTACTGGCTCGGAGGGTCGAATGGCCTATTCCTGCACCTATTTTCTATGTTTCTATGCTTGAGTATATGGCAATAAAACCCGACCACTTGATTTTGAAGCATTCATGCATGGTGGACGTATAATGTAGTCATAGAGTGATACAGTGTGAAAACAGGCCCTTCGGCGCAACTTGCCCACACCCGCCAACATGTCCTAGCTACACTACCTAATTTTGGTCCATATCCCTCCAAACCTGTCCTATCCATGAATCAGTCTAACTGTTTATTAAATGTTGGGATAGTCCCTGCCTCAACTACCTCCTCTGGCAGCTTGTTCCATACACCCACCACCCTTTGTGTGGAAAAAGTTACCTCTTAAAAAGCTACCTCTTAAAAATACTTCAAACAAAAAACATTGAAATCAAACTTCTACAATGCACTAAAACATGATTTTAATACATCAGATTTCAAAAGGTTCCTACCGTGGGAGTGGGACACCCCCCCCCCCCCCCCTCCCACAACCTCCCCCCACTCAGTTGTTCCACTCCCTCGCCGGGTACCCACAAGGCCAGTGATCGCTCAGCCCCCCCACTTTCAAAAACATTCCGTGGCCACAGAGAACACTGCCAGATGTGAGCGGGGAACTGAGGCCAGTTATCCGTGATGTCTGGATCCCAATGCTCAGCGCTTCGTATTTCGGAGTTGGCTAATGTGATTGATTTGTAATTAGCCTGATTTGTAATTCGTTGAGAAAACCTTAATTTATTAATCCGGAATATCCAGGGGGATGGGATAATTGAATATTAAAATGACATGCAAGATGTCAGGCTGTCTGTCTCAACATACAGCCCCGATAACCCATTATTTCCTTCAGTTAATATTGGGAAGATAGCACTATTGTCATTTGCCACTCAACTATTATGTTTGTTTACCTCGCTGACTATTTCTAACCCCCCCCCTCCTAAATTCCTTTGACAGGTTGAATAGAAATGTCCCCAATCTCGTTGTTTTATTAATTGAACACGTCGATGAACATCCTCAAGGAGTGTAATCAAATAAAAACTAATTCAGATGCGATGTTTAAGAGCTTGTTCAAAGAAGGGGCATATTTTAAATGAGTGACAGAGATACCTGCATGGGGAATGTGTGAGGCGGTTATTATTTGTCTTTAGTTTTAGCTGGAACCAGGACATCTGAAGATTCAAAGTTTAATATAGCAATTGTGCTGATACTGAGCTAAACCAACCACGTAATGAATATCTTCCATTCGGAGGTTTTATTTTTCTGATGCCATTTAAGCTCACTTGGATTTCAATCACTTCAATGTAAAAGTAATTGGGAATGGGGAGCATTGGAACAAAAATTTGCCCTCGGTACATCTTAACTGTAATATAATAATGTATGCATGTTGGTAGGTGCAAACAAAACAAAGGTCTTTTTTAAAAAATCATTTTTGTGTTATGAATACCACAGAAAATATTATGTACTCTCAAGATCACATTTAATAGAATAGTATTGCTTAAATATATAGTTATTGGACTTTACATTTTGGAATAGTCCCAGCTGAGAGGAAGACAGCAAAATACTGAAAATATTGGGGGTGAAAATGACTTCAGGACAGTTTGTTAGGAAAATGAAAGAAATGGTAACAAAATACTTATACAGCTGAGTGAGTATAATTTTATGGATGAGAAATTGTGTTCCACCAATTGATGACTTCTTTGACAAATTAACTAGCATGTTAGATAACAATGAAGCCAATGGATGTAGCAAATTTTGTTATCCATAATTTGGTCCTTGAAGTGCCGCATAAAAGATTACCGCATTAGATAAGCACCTGTGGACTTGAACGTAATAGGTTAAGTCCAGGGGGTCAGATATGGGGCTTTATGTGTGGGCCAGATATATTGTCAGTGCAGAGGGGCTAGGAGCAAGGCCATGTGTGCATCCAGAGTCAAGGTCTGGAATAGTACTAGGTGTGCAGTCAAAGCTGGGACAATGGGAGTGTTCAGCACTGGGAACCTAAGCAGGTAAGCAACTATGATCAAGGTAAAATAGGGGGCCAGGTGTAAGGCTGGACTCGGGGTCAGGAATGAGAGAAGGTATGCAACTGGAGTCAGGGTCAGGAGTAGTACCAGTAGTGAGACCTAGGTTGGTCAACATGGGCCAAGTGTTTGAATATAATCTGATTTCCATACATGTATATACTAAGATCATTCATAATAATAATAATAATAATAATCTTTATTGTCATTGTACAAGACAACGAAATGTTGTTGGAGCAGTCCTCCAGCTGCACAGGAATACGAGTATAAAAATACGTTTAAAAAAAAAAGAACTATTAAAAAATTAGACTATAAACATATAGAAGTATGGGCGGGTGTGTGAGAGAGAGGGGGGGAATCAGTGTGGGAGGGGGATAGAGTTCAGTAGTGTCACAGCTCTATGGTAGAAGCTGTTTTTTAGTCTTGTCGTGCGGGCGCTCAGTGTCCTGTATCGTCTTCCTGAGGGCAGGGGGGTGAAGAGGCAGTGTCCAGGGTGTGTGCTGTCTCTAATGATGCCCTTGACCCTCCGGATGCAGCAGGTCCGGTAGATGTCCTCCAGTCTGGGGAGCTGGGTGCCAGTGATCCTCTCAGCAGTCTTAATGACGCGTTGGAGAGCTTTCCTGTTCTCTGCGGTGCAGCCAGAGTACCATACTGTGATACAGTATGTGAGAACTGACTCGATGGCTGACCTGTAGAAGCTCACCAGCAGCTGTTGTGGGAGACATGCCCTCTTCAAGCACCTCAGGAAGTGAAGCCTTTGAAGTCCTTTCTTGACCATCGCCGTGATGTTGACGGTCCAGGTCAGGTCGTGGCTGATGTTGACCCCGAGGTACCTGATGTTCTGCACAGCCTCCACTGTCTCGCCGTTAATGGTGATGGGCTGATGGACGAAGGTCTTCGGTCTCCTCCTGAAGTCCAGGATCATCTCCTTTGTTTTTGCTGCGTTGAGGATCAGGTTGTTCTCACGGCTCCAGCTCACCAGGTTCTCTACCTCTGTCCTGTAGGCGGCCTCGTTGTTACTCGTGATCCTGCCTACCACGATGGTGTCATCTGCAAACTTTAATATGGTGTTGGCCTCGTGGATGGGTTTGCAGTCGAGAGTGTAGAGGGAGAAGAGGAAGGGGCTCAACACACAGCCCTGTGGTGCACCGATGTTCAGGGTGATGCTGGAGGAGACCTGCCTCCCCATGCGCACAGTCTGTGGTCGGCCGGTGAGAAAGTCCAGGACCCAGCTGCTCAGGTGTGTGTTGAGGCCCAGGTGGTCCAGCTTGGTGACTAGTTTATGGGGGGGGGGGGGATGGTGTTAAAGGCGGAGCTATAATCTATGAATAGCATCCGCACATAACTGTCCCGCTGGTCAAGGTGTGTCAGGGTGGAGTGGAGGGCCAGTGACATTGCATCCTCCGTCGACCTGTTTGCCCTATAGGCAAATTGGTGGTGGTCTAAGGAGGGGGGGATGCTGTTCTTCAAGTGTCCCAGTACCAGACGTTTGAAGCACTTCATCACCACCGGTGCCAGCGCCACTGGCCGATAGTCATTGAGGGACCTGATGGCTGATTGTTTTGGCACAGGGATGATTGTGGCTGTCTTGCCCCTGCGCAGTGCTTCAGAACCCGCCCTGGTACTCCGTCAGTTCCGGTGGCCTTGTTGGGGTTGATGTGCTGCAGGGTCCGTCTCACGTCGTGGGGGCTCAGAGTCAGCACCGGTGGTGAGGGTCCCTGCTGTGCCCGTATGTTGTCACTGCAGTCGGCGCAATCAAACCTGGCAAAAAACAGTTCAGGTCGTCAGGGAGGGATGAGCTTTGTGCGTGTGTGGAGCTGTTGTAGCCGGTGATGGTTCTGATGCCCTGCCACACGCGTCGAGAGTCTGAGCTGTTAAAATGCTCCTCGATACGCTTCGTGTAGCGGTGCTTTGCTTCCCTGATGCCCTTCCTCAGACTGGACCTTGCTGTTCTGTATGCCTCTGCATCACCTGAGTGGAAAGCTGCATCCCGGGCCTTCAGCAGACCAGTTACAGCGCCACTCATCCATGCCTTAAGGTTGGGGAGTGTCAGTATTGTCCTCTGTGTGGTGACACTGTTCATACAGAAGGTGATGTAATCCAATACTGATGAGGTGTAGGTGTTGAGGTCTGTGTGGTTGTTGTGAGTGGCAGCCTGTTTAAAGATGTCCTAATCAGTGTACTCAAAGCAGTTCTGTAGCCTGTCCATGGCTCCTTCTGGCCAGACCATGATGGTGCGAACTGTTGGCTTTGTCCTTGCAATGAGGGGTCTGTATGCAGGTGTTAAGTACAGACTGATGTGATCGGATCGGCCAAGATGGGGGCACGGGGCAGTAGACCTGGTCCAAGATATTGTTTCCTCTGGTCGGAAAATCAATAAACTGGTGAAATGTTGGCATTACTGTCTTCAGCTTGGCGTGATTGAAGTCTCCTGCTATTAAAAACACGCCGTCTGGGTGGTTGTTTTTCAGCTGGTGGATAGCATCATGCAGACTAGCCAGTGCTAGCTTAGCGTTAGGTTGCGGTGGTATGTAAACAGCAGTGAGGAACACCACTGTAAACTCCCTTGGCAGATAAAACGGTCTGCATTTCACTGTAATAAACTCCAAGTCCAGTGAGCAAAAAGTCTCAACAATGTCAGTGGTGGTGCACCATGAGTTACACACATATATGCACACACCACCGCCTTTATCCTAACCGGAGTCAGCTGTTCGGTCTGCTCGATAAACAGTCCGGCCTGCTAGTTCAATAGCAGCGTCAGGGATGTTCGGATTCAGCCAGGTTTCGGTGAAGAAGAAAGCACAGCTACTTATCCTGTTTGAGTGAAGCCTCAGTCTGAGTTCGTCGATCTTGTTGACAATGGACTGGGCGTTCACTATAAACAGGCTGGGCAAAGCTGGTCGGTCCGGTGAGCTCCTCAGCCTAGCGTGGATGCCGGCCCGCTTGCCCCGCTTTTGCTTCCTCTCCCGTCTCCGTCCCCGTCTGCCCCGCTTGCTGCTTTGGCTCGTTATCCAGGCAGGAGCAGCTCCTCCGATATAGCAGATGGAGGGGGTGGAATGTAGTTTGTACTCCGAATATTCAAGATGTGCAGTCGGTTATAAGTTATGTTCGTTCCCATTTGAAGGGAAAGGCTCACAATGCAGAAAGTAAACATTAAAAAAAACACGAAAAACACTAAAAACCGGCAACTAGAGGGAGAGCTCCGAGCCGCTGCGACTGTGCGCGCCGCCATCTTCCCTAATGTACTGCATCTGTTGTTCAGAGCCTGGCTCTACTGTGGAATGTAATTTAGCCTAACCTTATTCATAGTTAATCCAATTTTAAGCATAAATATTGCATTCAAGTGTAGGTTAAAACACTAGCTACAGTATGCACCACATTGCACAATTTCAAGCTGAAAACTGCAAAAGCTCCGAAAGGATTCAAAAGGACCCCCACCATCCAGGCCACCCCATCTTTTCATTGCTACTGTCGGGCAGGTTGTACAGGAGCATGAGCCCTACATGACCAGGCTCAGAAATGGCTACTTTCTGACAACCATCAGGTTATTGAACTGACCTGCACAACCCTAATCCTACTTTGACAACATAACATTATAGCGCATCTCTTGTACGGTAGTAGGCTTGTTTCCTAATTGTAGTTTGCATTGTTGTTATTTTGCAGTCTTTTGCTTTTCACTGTCTTGAAGAATTGTGTGTAATTTCTATATAATTTGATTTTGTGTGTCTGAGTCTGTGTCTGTGATGCTGCTGCTGCAAGCAAGTTTTTCATAATACCAAACTTATGCACGTAACAAACGTAACGACTTCAGAGTAGACTGAAGTGAGAGGTTGAAGGATGCCGGCGAAGGTTGTGTTCAATTGATTGGCGCATGATTTCCAAACCTATCCAGGAACTCCATCCAGGATGGCTGCTTTCCAAGCGTTTACTCTTGAAAAAGCAGATCTGACGGCTGATCGACCGGCTGACCGACCGACTGATTTCTGACTGACCGACTTCTGACTGACCGACTGACTGACCCTAATCCTAATGCGAACCCTAGCTCTACATTTGTTATTTATCATTTTTATTTAACAGTAGTAGTAGGGCCCCCAATCGGTCATGACTGACCATGGGTGATGCATCCTAGTTTGTCAGATGCAAGCCTGGGCGATGTCATATGGAGGACAGGCTGTTGCCCATGCAGCACGTCCCCCCCCTCTCCATGTCGCTGATCGATCCAAAGGAACAACAGGGTCGTTACAGTTTGGCACCAGCACCGTCGCAGGAGCTGCCAGAGCGAGGTTGTAGACAATGACGAACTGCCTTAGGGGCTCCGACTCCGGATTTTCTTGAGGTTTACTGCTGGAGCCTTTTCCATGACTGGATATGGTGGCAGTGGGAGGTTTTAAATCAGAGTTTTCCCTCTCCTAGATGGACTGCCTTCCCAGGCTGACGAACCCCATCTGCCCAGCCACTCATGGGGGTGGGAGCGTCTACCTTCCCGTGCAGGTCTATAGCACCTGCCCACTGCCCATAACTATTTAACAGTTCACATCATAACTTTACAAAGATAAATCAATTGTAAAACAAAATTATCAGCAAGGTTAGAATTACCTTTATTCCTCTGAAACCTTGCTACTATTTTGATGTAATTAGGAGGCAGCCATGATCCCAGAGTGCTCACTGCCTACCTACCATGAAACAAAGCGCGTGATTCGTCAATTGGCGTCCGACGCAATGTCAAACGTGCATTGATTGGACAATTAACGGAAAATTTGAGGTTTTTCTCATAATTTAAAAATATGTGCAGGTTGTGGTCTTGACGAGTATCAGGTATGATTTCTATAATATTTTTACACAATACGTTAAAAATTCAGGTAGTTACGTGATTTGGGTCACGAACTTAAACGAAAAAGCACCGCATTTTACATCAAAATATAAGTGAATGGCTCTTGTAATTTAGATGGGAGTTCCTATTGTTCACAAGAAGGCCTTTACAGTGTTGATAGTACTAAATGCAACTTTGTTGCCTGGTGCCGAGCTTGATAGCAGGTGGTCTTTCCAGTTTTATTCTTAATTTTTGACCCATTAATTAGCTTGAGAGAATTGATGGGCCTTTTCAGCAGCTGTTTAAGACTCATTTTCTGGGTCAGACCAAAAAATGACCAGTTCCTTCTGTGAAGATTAAATTTCTTACTATTATTCAGCAGACGTTAATTTTATTTCTCATGCTTAAAATTATGTTTTGTTTTGAAGAGAGTGATTTCTATCTATTACTATTCTAGCATCCTGTCTGCTCATCACAGAGGCATTGAAGCTATCTAATTAATATCTCAATGTTCAGTGGAGCAACAAAAGATTAGATTAGATTCAACGTTATTGTCATTGCACATAGTACAAGTACAGTACAACGAAATGCAGTTTTGCAACTAACCAGAGTGCAAAGTAATAAAGTGCTGATTAAGACACTATATACAAATGAGGATATATTGGTGTATGTACATAGGCATGTACATATATACAGATAGTTGTTATGGTGCAAAAGATTGACATGTGCTATATTCTGGTGAATAAGCGCTTAACTATAAATTATATAAACTATAAATAACACTGATGGGAAGGGGGGAGGGCTAGCGCCGGGCCTGTGAGTTCAGCAGGGTAATGGTGTTTTGGAAGAAGCTGTTCCTTAGCCTGCTGGAGCGAGACCTGAGGCTCCTGTACCGCCTCCCTGATGGTAGGAGGGCAAATAGTCCATGGTTGGGGTGTGAGGGGTCCTTAATGATTTTGCCAGCCCGTCTCAGACACTGTGTGCGGTGAAGGACAGCCATGGCAGGGAGCGAGGCACCGATCCACCGAAAAGGGAAACTATCTCAATTTGAATTGTTTTAAAGAAATCTTTGCAACTCATTACTGGAATAAAAATAGCCTTTGTTGAATTTGTTGTACTGTGAAACTGTTTTCCAAAGGATATTACAAATTTGCCAAATTGTGGAAAGTTAATAAAAGCAGACTTTATAATGTAGTAGTCTTAGTAGAATATGTCAGTCTTCAACAATCTGTGTAGCTAATTTGTAATATGGTGTGCTTACTGTGATAGAATTTTAGATATTTCTACTTCATTCTGAAATTGGATATTGCAGAGGCAGCTATTTGCAGACGACCAATATGCAGGAAAGGATCGGTTGTTCATCAGTGAATACATAATTGCATTTCAAATTCTTAACTGCATTCGCCAGGTCAATGGCTGTAAAATTGTAATAATTGAAAAACAAAAGGATAGTGGAGAACTTAAATTTACGTTGTCGGTAACCTTGGGGAGGAGATGGAACCAGAAGCAGAATCTGTTGCAAATATCAAACTATTGAAGGAATTCAGCAGGTTTTGCAGCAACTGTGGAGGGAACTGGACAGGTACCATTTCAGATTGTGACCCTTCTTTAATCTGAAGAAGGGACCCAATTTGAAACATTGTCCATCCATTTCTCTTTGTGGATGTTGCCCGACTTGTTGAGTTCCTCCAGCAATTTTATTATTTTTGCTTCAGATTCCAACATCTGAGGTTTTAGTGGAATCAGTCGTATTCCCTAAATCAAACTGATTTTGCTTTTGGGGAAGAAGAAGACTGTTTGCCGTGTGCATTTCATAAATTTCATAAATGCATGAGCCTACCAGCTGCCAGCAATCATTGGTTTGATCTATTGTTGTCCTTGGAAGGAGAAAGTGTACAAACCTGCATTAAAAGTGAAGTACCTGTTCAGTTTGATTGAACACAGCCAATTAAATCTATTGTTCAGTTCATGCTCTTCCCCAAGTTGCTTATAATGCAGATTAATGTACACTGGAATAACCTTTGTCTCTCCATTGTTTATGATTTTTTACTCTTTGGTCAGTGTGCCACTTCCATAATTATGCCATTTCATGCCCTTATTCAAGCAAACCCTCATTCTCCCTTTGAGATTCATCAATATGCTGCCACCTCATCTCACTCCCAAATCAATCTTTACTGCAATCCATGTTTCAGACTCTGCACAAACACTACCTACTGGATCTCCTGGTTGATAACCATTTTAACTGCTATTCCCATTCCCACATTGACTTTTCTGTCTTGGGTTGCCTCCATTGCCAGACTGAGGCCACATGCAAAAAACTGGAGGTGTGACATCTTATATTTCACTTGCGTATCTTGTGGTATGAACATTGTCTTCCCCAATTTTAGGTAACCCCCAAATAACTTCTCTTCCCCTATGCCCCACCTGGAATTCCACCTATTTCTGTTAACCATCAGCTGATAGTAATAGCCCTGTCTCACTGTACGAGTTCATTCCAAGAGCTCTCCTGAGTTTAAAAAAAAATCAAACTCGTGGTGAGCACGGAGAATGAACGTAGCGGGTACGTCGGAGCTTGGGGACGTCTCTTAGCGGCTCGTGATGCTAACGGCAGGTACTCGGGAAGACTGGCTAACGGCAAGTAAGCACGGGAAGGCTCGTGAAGATTTTTCAACGTTGAAAAATGTCCACGAGAGCTCCGAGTACCGACGAGTGGCCATTACCGTAAATCTCCGAGTTCGAATTGGGGCAAACTCGGGAGAACTCTTGGAATGAACTCGTACCGTGGGACAGGGGTTTAAATGTACTTATAAGTGAACCCTTTCTGCACAAGAGAACCAAGAGTGTTCTATTATTATATGTATCAAAACAAAGCAGTGAACTTGCATCAATGAGTGATCAACCATCAGTTATTCCTGTCCATTGTGAGACCATTTACTACACCTCATTGGTGGGTCAGTGCTGGAGACACTGAGCAGCTGTGTGTCTGTCTGTCTGTGTTGGATGACCTGGGCTCAGCACATAGATGAAATCACGAAGAATGCGCATCAGTGCCTCTACTTTCTGAGTTGTTCAAGGTGAATGTGCAAGAGACTCTCGAGCATTGTTTATATAGTTCATCTCAGGCACAACCCTCCCCAACAACGATAGCATCTACATGAGGCACTGCCTTAGGAAGGGGGCATTTGGTATCAAAAATCCCTCCATCCGGGTCATGCCCTCTTCTCACTGCTGCTGTTGAGCAGGAAGTAAAGAAGCCTGACGTCCCACACCATCCAGTTTAGGAACAACTGCTTTCGTACAACCAGCAGGTTTTTTAATCGATCCACACAATCCGAATCGTACCTCAGCAACAGAGCCTACAGTTTGTTTCTACTGTGTTTTTGCACTAATGTATTGTGTTTGCATGTTTTTATATATTTCTCTTCATTGTCATGTATAATCTAGCTATAATCTATGTATAATTCGTTTCTGTGAGTTGTCAGTCTACATACCTCAGATGCTGCTGCAGGCAAGCGCTTTGTTGTACAATTTCCTCATCTTTCTTGCGCTTATGACAATAAACTCGACTTGACATGGATATCCGATTCTCCCTGAACATCAAAACCTTTCAGTGTCTCATCGTTTCAAATAAAATTCTACCAAATTGGAAGACTTTTCCATTTTGCCAGAACATATCGCACTGCCTTGTCGTTGCCTATTTATTTAGAGTGCCTACATTCTCCCTGGTACCTTTGTACATTCACCCGCAGTATCTGTTGTCATTATTTGTTTGTATATCACCTTTAGTTGCGATGTATTAGGCCGCCCTATCATCACTGCAACCTTTGATCACATTGAAAGATAGTGGTCCTACTGCTCACTATTCCATCAAGTGTTCACACACCTCATTTACCACTAATTAGTCCTTGACCGCCTGTGCCTTGGTGATTCAGGTGCCCACCATAACACTACAAAAATGTTGTGGAACAACTTGCTTGGGCTGTGTGTTCCAGACTTCCGCTACACTCTTGGTGAAAAAATCTCCCTCGGGTCTCAGCTAAATCTTTGTGCTCAGCAGTATAATTTTGATCCTAGAATAGTCAATTCAAAGGTTAGTTTATTGTCACGTGTACCAATTAAGGTACAGTGAAACTCGGATTGCCATACTAAAAATAAAGCAACAAGACACACAACTACATACGTTAACATAAACATCCACCACAACGGCCTCCCCACTGTGATGGAAGGCAATAAAGTCTAATCTTCTTCCTCAATTGTGCATGTAAGTAACTACCACCTTTCAACTATATCTTCTCTTCATCTACTCCTTGACTGTCATTCACTTATGGGGTCAACTATACCAACAATCTACATCTGTCCCCACCACTCAATTACTGTTGCGTTTCTATTCATCACTACAGTTCCCCAACTAAACAGGTAAAGACTGAACTGTTTTACTCAACATAAAAACTCTGTTAATGCCACTGCATCGACTATGTTCCTTTTCTCAAGGCTAATCCAGATTGCCCAATTTTAGTTTAGTTTAGAGATGGGGTCAACTATAAACATGGGATCAACTATCTGCACAGAAACAGGCCCTTCGGTCCACCAAGTCCCCTCTGACCCACGATCCCCGCACATTAACACCACCCTACACACACCAAGGACAATTTGCACTTATACCAGGCCAATTTACCCAACATGTATGTCCTTAGAGTGTGGGAGTAAACCGAAGATCTTGGAAAAAACCCACGGGGAGAAAGTACAAACTCCATACAGACAGCACCCAGGGTCGGGATCGAACCCGGGTCTCAGGCGCTTCAATCGCTGTATGGCAGCAACACATGTGCTGTGCCACCGTTGCTACCTGTAACTCTGACCAGTTATTTCACCACTAGTTCCCTGAACTGTTTTCATACCATGGTTGTGCATATAAACTGCAAAATGCAATCCACTACTCACTAAAGCTACTTTGGCAGCACCTCCCAATCCCACAGTCATCAAGGAGAAAAAGGATGACGGGTACATGGAAATACTATTGCTTTAAGGTTCCCCCCCCCCCCCCCCCCCCCAAAGTTGCTCCAGAGCAACATGCCGTGCAAGTGTGTCAATGTTCCTTCATCACTGGGTCTACATCCTCAAGCCAATGTTGGGAGTGACTTCGCCAGAAGCATGGCAGGGATGGATGACACCCTGGGCCATTGTGGGGAAATATATCATCATGCTCTCAAGTGATTCAACTATAACATGTATAGGATTACCAGTTTAGTATCATCATGCAATGTTTTAGCTTTTGGCATCTGCGCCCTATAACACTGCCTATTTTTAACTTTATATAAATAATAGCCTTGCCTATAATGGAAACCACTTGATTTTTGCTAACCAGCTCTAAAAGTGCAAGTTTGATTTGTTTGCAGACTGGAAAAGTGACATTAGCACAGCATTTCCCTGCACGCCGGCGAACTGTAAGGCGAGGCCGACCCCCTAAACACCATAACAATACTCACCATCAAGACCAAGTCATCAAGAGGAAAGCAAGGCTAAAAGAGGTATGGAGTTGCTTTATTAAATTTAAATGCACATTACAATCTAACTGAATGTAAAATTTTAGTTGATGTCCAAAATACAAAGTATTGCATAGGAAGGAACTGCAGATGCTGGTTTAAACCAAACATAGACACAAAAATCTGGACTCAGCGGGATAGGGAGCATCTCTGGAGAGAAGGAATGGGTAACGTTTCGGATCGAGACCCTTCTTCAGATTAGTCGGGGGAATGGGAAACAAGATATATAGACGATGATGTAGAGATATAGAACAATGAATGAAGGATATGCAAAACAAGTAACAATGGTAAAGGAAACAGGCCATTGTTAGCTGTTGAGTGAAAACGAGAAGCTGGTGCGACTTGGGTGGGGGAGGGATGGAGAGAGAGGAAATGCGGGGTTACTTGTAGTTAAAGAAATCAATATTTATACCACAAGGCTGTAAGTTGCCCAAGCGAAATATGAGATGCTGTTCCTCCAATTTGCGTTTAGCCTCGCTCTGACAATGGAGGAGATCTAAGACAGAAAGGTCAGTGTAGGAATGGGAAGGAGAATTAAAGTGTTTAACAACCGGGAGATCAGGTCGGTTCAGGCGGACTGAGCGAAGGTGTTCCGCAAAACGATCGCCCAGTCTAAGTTTGGTCTCGCCAATGTAAGAGTCCACATCTTGAACAACGGATACAGAAGATGAGGTTGGAGGAGGAGCAAGTGAACCTCTGCCTCATCTGAAAGGACTGTCGGGGTCCCTGGACAGAGTCGAGGGAGGAGGTATAAAGACAGATATTGCATCTTCTGTGATTGCTGGGGAAGGTATCTGGGGAGGGGGTGGGAAGGGATGAGTTAACCAGGGAGATGCGGGAAGGGGTGGTGATGGGAAGATGTGAGTCGTGGAGGGATCCCATTGGAGGTGGTGAAAATTTGAGAGTATTATGTGTTGTATGTGACGACTGATGGGTTGAAAGGTAAGGGCTAGGGGAGGGGGCTAGGGCGGAGCTGCTGGGTACTGAGGAGACGTGTGTGAAGGCCTTGTCTATGATGAGAGAGGGGAATTCTTCCTAATTCTAGATTCATCCAAGAGAGGAAACATCCTTTGAGCACCCAGCCCATTATCCCTTTCAGAATATTGTATATTTCATTGAAGCTTGGCTTTGTGACCTCGTAGACTAGCGTGACCTCGTAGGTAAGGTTCACAAGGTTAATTCCCGGGATGGCGGGACTGTCATATGATGAAAGAATGATTCGACTGGGCTTGTACTCTCTGGAATTTAGAAGGATGAGAGGAGATCTTATAGAAGCATATGAAATTATTAAGAGATTGGGCGCGCTAGATGCAGGAAACATGTTCCTGATGTCGGGGGAATCCAGAACCAGTGGCCACAGTTTAAGAATAAGGGGTAGGCCATGTAGAACTGAGATGAGGAAAGAAAATTTCACACAGAGAGTTGTGAATTTGTGGAATTCTCTGCCTCAGAAGGCAGTGGATGCCGATTCACTGGATGGTTTCAAAAGAGAGTTAGATGGAGCTCTTAGGGCTAGCGGAATCAAGGGATATGGGGAAAAGGCAGGAACTGATTATGGATGATCAGCCATGATCACATTGAATGATGGTGCTGGCTCGAAAGGCCGAATGGCCTACCTCTGCACCTATTTTCTATGTATATCTATGATTCTTGTAAACTCCAGTGAACAGTTTATTCGGGGGTGATGAGTGAATGGGACATTGTAAATTAGAATAAGGGCAGCAGAGTTTTGAATGACTTAAAGTTTAAGTAGGTGTTCTGATGGTTTGGAATGATCCGCTTTAGAGTTGATACAGGCACAAAAATGGTCTGCAAGAGCACATAATGTGGGGCTGAGGCTGTCAGGTGATGTTATTTTGGTGAAAAAAGGCATTTGTTGTGCTATCGTGGATTCATGGTCAGTTACTTAACCTGACTGTGGGTGCTGAGTTGTCAGATTCCATGGATAATTGACAGGAAGAAAGATGGCATCATAGGTAAGGAAACTGAGGTTGTGGTAAGGACCAAGGGCAAAAGCTTTTTACGTGTGTTTGATTTGTGCATTTTTACAATAACACACTTGTTCCTTTAATACCAAAGCTTGATTTACGCGCTCATATTTTTGTAATCGCGTGATCAAATTTACTGCTGACAGCATCGTTGTGTATGTTTAAGATATGTGTTTTTGAATTTTATGCTGCTTTGCTAGCACATAACAGGTGCCTGTATAAAGGAACACATTTTTCCTTATCCGGAACTGATAGATAGTCAAGGGCCTGTCCCACTTAGGCCATTTTTTAGGTGACAGGTGTACAGGCCTGTATGGTCGTGAGTAGTCTCCTCAGTCGCTCAAAGAGTCGTAGAGTCTTTCTGGTCACCGCTGGATTTTCGATATATTGAAATGAGCGTAGCTTGACTTCTCCTGACGTAGGTGCTGTCGTAGTTGTCGCCAGGTTAACGTAGATTGTCGCCAGGTGACGTAGGTTGTCGCTGGTGCTGATTTTGTTTTTATTTGTTGTTGAAGTAATGATTCTATTTCAAATTTTATGTCGAAGGGGGGGGTCCAGTCGCCGTTTTTTTTGCCGACTTGCTACGACTATGGCAGTCATCTAAAAATAGGCTAAGTGGGACAGTCCCTTTAGAGTTTTGGCAGAAAGAAAGGATCCAGAGAAACTGCAGGTAGAGGCGGTATTATCGGTGTTTGTTTCTTTGCACGTAGCCAATGGCGGTGAGAGATAGTATGTACCGGAGAAATAGAAAGGATGATGCTGGTAATGTTATTTTTGCTATTCTATGTAACTTGACCCCGTTTCTGGCATGAATGTGAAGAAGGGTCCCAACACAGAACATCGTCTGTGTATTTCTTCTGCAGATGCTGCCTGACCCGCTGAGTTCCCTCAACACTTTTTTGATTTGCCCACCTCATTGTTCACTTTCCCATGTTCTGTAGCCAATAACCTAAAACCTGGCAATTTGCCAATTATTTTCTCTGGTCAATGTCTTGCTCATTCCCTTCTCAATTATCGTATTAAAGTGTTGCACTGAAATCAGAATTTCCTTAATTTTAATTCCCTCCATCCGCTCAGATGTATTAATCATTGTAATCATTGTGAGATCCTGTTGCAAATCTCCCCTTATAACAGTGTAGGTAGAAAGATATACACAAAGCTGGAGTAACTCAGCGGGACAGGCAGCATCTCTGGAGAGAAGGAATGGGTGCCTTTCTTCAGACTGAAAGATATTCTGTACACATCTTGTGCTCCTAGAAGAAGAAAAAGCTTGCATTATAAAGGTTCTTTCATGTGCTCAAGGCCTTCCCTTTATAGGTGATTATTTCTGAAGTGTGGTCACCTTCATTTTTCACATGTATAGCAGCCAATTAGAGCATACCAGTGTTCCACAAATGACAGAAAAGAATAATGAATTTATTCCTGATGGTGTTGATTGAAAGATGAATGTTAATGAGGCAATTCGGAGATCTCCCTTGCTTCATGAGTGGTACCCTTTGATTTTTTTTATTGTCAGCTGTAAATCAAATTAAGAAAGTGTACATGTTAGATATCAGGAATTATTGAAGTGCTACATGCGGTCTTCTGCCTGAACATACCTGGCATAATTAATCTTTTCATCGTTATACATGCCTTTATGCTCATTCTTGCTTAATCGGAAAATTATGTTCGGACTCAAACCACCAAATATTTTTTTTAAGTAACATAAATCTTTTTCACTCTGATGCTAACTATCCTATTAAGGTTGTAACATTTCATCCTATTTTTTTGCAGCTTTTAACATAAAAATAGATTGAGTTTTAATTTTTTTTTAAAGATCATGGAATCTTAGCTTTCAATGTTTGACGGCACTGGGCCTGTACTCGCTGGAGTTCAGAAGGATGCAGAGGGACCTCATTGAAACTTACCGAATAGTGAAAGGCTTGGATAGAGTGGATGTGGAGAGGATGTTTCCACTAGTGGGAGAGTCTAGGAGCAGAAGTCATAGCCTCAGAATTAAAGGACATTCTTTTAGGAAGTTGAGAAATGCCTTTAGTCAGAGGGTGGTGAATCTGTGGAATTCTTTGCTACAGAAGCCTGTGGAGGCCATCAGTGGATATTTTTTGAGGCAGAGACAGATAGATTCTTGATTAGTATGGGTGTCAGAGGTTATGGGAAGGCAGGAGAATGGGGTTAGGAGAGAGAGATAGGTCAGCCATGATTGAATGGCGGAGCAGACTTGATGGGCCGAATGCCCTAATTCTACTCCCTTATGATTGAATGGCGGAGTAGACTTGATGGGCCAAATGGCTTAATTCTGCTCCTATCACTTATGACCTTATGATCTTTCAACAACTGCTTAAAATGTCAATAAAATCTGAGCAGCGTGCTCTTCATTGCTGTACATTAAATATCATATTTTCTGTGTGATGCAGTAATGAAAATTCTGTTTTAATTAGCTCCTAAAACAGTGTGATGATGAGGAACTGATGGAATTAGCTCTTCCCAGACTTACTAAAGTCATCACACTCTGGGAATTTCTGTTGATGAAGGTAAGCGTATTCTCATGAAGTACTATACCTGTTATACAAGATGAGTCCAAGTTTCATGCAACTGGAGTTCCTAATATTTCTTCCACAAAAATAAATCGCCAGAATATACTTTATTTAATCTGCGCTCAATGCTTTTGACTATCCCAGAACTTTCAATATTTGCAAAGTTTATGCTCTATTCAGACCTGCAAAGGTTGTTTTTCCTGTATATTTTGTCATAGAACTATGTTTAAAAGGTTTTCTGTTTTGGGGCTGATGTAACTAAAGCTATTAGTTACAATGTTCAAGTAAATTTGGCTACAACATAATCGTTTGTCATGTACTAAATTATGTAAAAGTTTAAAGTGCATGATTATGGTTTCACAATAGGCCAAGTAATCTATAACAAAATCAGAAATATATTAACCAGCTGTTGATTATTTTATTCATTGAACAGCATTGTGCAAAGCGTGCAATATTTTAACGTATGTTGTACTATTTCAGAGGAATATCTTGAATTTCTGAAGATGTATTTGTTACTTAAAGCTGCATTCCTTCCAGGCTCCATTAGAAATAGACAGATAAAATACTGCATGCTGTTGCAGACTTATCAGGCTCTGGGAACCCTAAACAAAGAACTACATTTATTTAAAATCCTCGTGTGCATGTGTATATGTGTGCATGTAACCTCCCTCAATTCACAAGTTATTCATAAATCCACCATTTTGCAAGTCTTTCCACCCCTATCGCAAACTGGAAATAATGGTGACCGAAACAGAATCCTCGGTGAAAATTGTTAGCAGTCCGTCAGCTGTGATGGTATCATGAAAGCTGCCACCCCTGTGGTGCTGTACTCAAAATGGTGGACCTAGTAATTAAGGTGAGGAGTTCTGACTTTTCTTCCTAATTGCTTCTTCCCCTCCCCTCTCTCCTTAACAAAAAAACCGTGCTTAAATCAGAGGGAATAATGTGTGTCGTCTGTCTCTAGTTCTGGTTAATGACCTCTAATCTTTAGTTAAAATTAATATATCCTTTAATCTTGCATTGGATACAAACCTACCCTCAACCAAATCATCTTGGATAATTGCCAGTATTTGTACTCATTAAGTTTCTCTGGTGGATAACTTCCTCCCAGCCTGATGGTTCCTCTGTGTACTGTCCACTCTGGCCATGGCATTTGTGTGCTAGTTCTGTAATGCTACTATTACTCTTCTCATACTGCCACATTTTTTGAAGCTCACAAACAACGATAAACAAAGATTTTGCTACATTCATTCATTACATTCATTGAGATTTTAAATGGTTTCTGAATAGCTTGTATCGAGTCCTTCCCGTGTCTTGGCAGATCCAGCAAAACAAGAAATAAAAGTAAATGTAATCAATGAGTTTTCATTTGTTAAAGACGGTAGATTAATATTCCAGATGTAACACAATAGTTCAGTTGAATCGGTATATCAAAATATCAGTTCATCCTTTCTATTTGTCGATAATAACTTGTTGCAGTCCCTTCATTATTTTTCCTTTATATTCAATATCTTCAGCTGGGTTGAATGTTTCTGAGCAGATCTTGTATTTCTGGTTACATCATTGAATTAGCACAGGTGGACTTCATACTATTAGCCATTATTTTTCTCGGAGCCCATTGTGAAGGAATGCTCCTTTAAGGTTGTACAGACTTCCAAAGGGTGTTTCATTTTCTAAGTTGTCTGCTTTGAAAAAAATTGTTGATGTGAATCTGGAGTTCGGCCTGTTGGGAAACTAGTGCACATATCATTTTTTTCGTGGGCAATAACTTTGAAATACCATTATGCTGAACAAACGTAATGTTTGCTCTTTTGTGATGTACAGTTGGATCTTAAGAATCTTAATGTCTGGTAAATTCTCTTATAAAAATCAAATTCTTACACTTGATGCTGAACCTCTAGGTGGAAAAAGGACGTCCCGCCAGACCACAGTTTCAAGATGTATATAGAGAGTTTGAAATGCTGCATAAACATGTGAAGAAAATGGCTGAAGAGCACTTAAGTAATTCCATTCGAATGCTAAATCCTCAACAGCCCTTACAGATTTCTAGTCTGCAGGTAAATAAATGCTTACGGACGTGTTTATAGGACAAGCAATGTTAAGATCTCAGATAAAGTGAATTTGCTTCCGCTTTTTCTGCACCGATCAATCCTTTTGCATGATTGCAATGAGAACTGTCAAATATACTTCAAAACAATTCTGAAATATATTCCTTAAGATTTGTTGCGTTTTCCTTTTGTTAGTAGCTGCCTATTGTTTTACTGTGTTGAACATTTTGGTCCTTGTCAACTGCCAGTCACTTTATTGTTTATTAGTGCATCTAAAATAATTTTCTGCAGGACAATTTTGTGTTGTTGGGAGTCAATTTTATCTTTACCTGCAATGTAAATCCATCGCTACATTGTAAGGATAAATGAGGGCTACATTTTCATGAGGGCTACATTTTAAGCATAAATATCGGAATGAGATGCAGATAAAATGGCTCAACCCAATGAGCCACGGATTAAGTAACAATATCGCGCCAATCATTGTTCCAGCAATTTCCAAGATGAATCACCATAGAATAGCAATGTTACAAAATTTTGAGATTTTAAAAATCAAGTCTGTAATTTATCCCATCAGATAAAGCATAAAAAGAAGTTTAATTTGACACCTAATTCACTTTCATATCTCAAGTATTAAAAAAGTTATGGCCATTTTCATACTCGGAAATTAGCATCTTGTTCCCTATTGATTTTCTATGGACATAACAAAAAAGCTGTGATCGTGGACAGTCAAAAGCCCATAACTTTCTGAAAAATTAAGAGAACTGAATGAAATTTTCAGTTATCATAGATTGAAGCATTCTGAAACAAATATAAAACAATCTTACTTGGATGACCTGAAATTAAAGCATATAATTAGTTAGTTACCCAATTGTAGCTAATTCCAAACTTCAATTACTAGATCTAAACATGTATCCATTTCTTAAGAAAAGATTAACATTTTTAAATAGCCTAAGTGTCCAAATAACATTCACAAAGAATTCACAATAACATGATTTTTAAATCTCATTTACATTAATTTATAGGCCAAATGGAAGGAATTTAGTGTTCAATTGCTGTAAATTAATGGCCATTTAAATCAGCTTTCGAGTGGGATCCTGTGGAACGCGCTGGTTTAGAACGTTCTCATTGCGGTAGATTTGAAGCCCAAATGCCCAGAAAAATACTGCGGGATTTAATGGGGCCCCAAATTAGCTACTCGCAACATTAAACTTTGTATAAAGGGACCTTAAGAAGCGCTTTTTAATGTAAAAATAAACAACCTACCTTCCGTTGATCCCTGTATAAGATCCGGCCCGTGGTCGGCGGTCGCGGGTTTGGAGGGTAATTTTTAAACTACTATAATAATTAAATAAACCCGCTAAATGTAAAAATATCTCCAGCGAACAAACCTCCAAGCGATTTTTCGTCAGCAACTCAGCAGGCTGAACAAGCTCGATTTGAACAGCCTAGGGAAAATCGCGTTTTTAAACCCGCCCCCCTCTCAACGGCGCCAAAATCGCACACACGGGCTTGGACAGATCTGCAGCGACGCTTAAGGTAGGTTTTGCAACATACCTACATAGAACACATCTACCAAGTTACACCTGAGAAACTCTTGCCCATTGCTGTGTTGATCCTTTTAAAGTTAACGGTGCTGGAATATTGCAAGTTTTGACCATTTCAGACAGAGGATTTGTTTTTTGATGGACCATTGTCCTCTGTTTTCTGAGCCAAGCTCGTGACCGCTCCAGACTTTATGTCAGTGTATTCTTGGCTGACTTTCCCGTTTCTATTTCAGGAAACCTGAGCCCTCAAATTGTGATACGTAACTTCCACCAAGTAACTTCACTCAAGCGGCTACTTCCATCATCATCGGTTTAGGCAATTATTTAACACCACTAGTATTTATGCGGCAATTTAAAATGCAATTAATTCAATATTCCCAGCTGCTTTTTGCAGTGTTACCAAACTAAATTTGACCCCAACCCACACTAAACGCTTTTTCCGAAAAATAGGTTTTAGAGAGTATCTAAAAGGAGAACAGTGACAGAAAAAGTGACATAAGAAGATGTAGAAATAGGGACCTTGACAGATTAAGCCGTGCAGTCAATGAGCATGAAAGAAGCTAGAGTTGAAGGAATACAGAGCTATCGATCTGGAGTGAACATGAATGAATGAATGAATGAATGAATGAATGAATGAATGAATGAATGAATGGAAACTTTATTGTCATTCAGATATACACCTAGACACAGTGCACCTTGAACGAAATTTCGTTGCATTTGACTCTCCAATCAGGTAAATAGTAAAAGTAAAAGTGCTAGGTGCGTCCATAAAAATGCCTCATGTGCATGGTTCTGTAAAATAAATATATATAAAAAGTTTTAAACATTAAACATAGAACAGTGCAACACCTGAGCATAGGCCCTTCGGCGCACAATGTTAGTGCCGAACATGATGCCTATCTGAAGTGATCTTATCTGCCTGCACATGATCCATATCCCTCTATTCCCTGCACTTCCATGTGCCTATCTAAAAGCCTCTTGAACACCACTATTGTATCTGCCTCCACCACCACCCCAGGCAAAGCGTTTCAGGCCCCAACCACACTCTGTGTAAAATAAAAAAACTTGCCTCGCACGTCTCCTTTAACCTTTCTCTCACTTTATAGCTATGCCCTCTAATGTTGAAGATTTCCACCCTGAGAAAAGGGTTCTGATTGTCTATCCTATCTATGGCTCTCCTCGTAGAAACATAGAAGATAGGTGCAGGAGGAGGCCGTTCGGCCCTTCGAACCAGCACCGCCATTCATTGTGATCATGGCTGATCATCCCCAATCAATAACCCGTGCCTGTCTTCTCCCCATATCCCTTGATTCCACTACCTCCTAGAGCTCTATCTAACTCTCTTAAATCCATCCAGTGATTTGGCCTCCACTGCCCACTGTGGCAGGGAATTCCATAAATTCACAACTCTCTGGGTGAAAAGGTTTCTCTCACCTCTTAGTCTTAAATGACCTCCCCTTTATTCTAAGACTGTGGCCCCTGGTTCTCGACTCGCCCAACATTGGGAACATTTTTCCTGCATCTAGCTTGTCCAGTCCTTTTATAATTTTATATGTTTATATAAGATACCCCCTCATCCTTCTAAACTCCAGTGAATACAAGCCTAATCTTTTCAATCTTTCCTCATATAACAGTCCCGCTATCCAGGGATCAATCTTGTGAACCTACCCTACACTGCCTCAATCACAAGGATGTCCTTCCTCAAACTAGGAGACCAAAACTGTACACAATACTCCAGATGTGGTCTTACCAGAGCCCTATACAACTGCAGAAGAACCTCTTTACTCCTATACTGAAATCCTCTTGTTATGAAGGCCAACATTCCATTAGCTTTCTTCACTGCCTGCTTTACCTGGAAGCCAACTTTCAGTGACTGGTGTACAAGGACACCCAGGTCTTGCTGCACCTCCCCCTTACCTAACCTAACCCCATTGAGATAATATTCTGCCCCCTTGTTTTTGCTGCCAAAGGCGCATGTTCTATATACTCCTATCAAATCCCTCCTCAACCTCTGATGTTCCAAAGAAAACATTTAAGTTGTTTAAGAAAGAATTGATGATGCTGGAAGACGTTTTGGGTCGAGAACCGAAACGTCGCCTATTCCTTCTCTCCATAGATACTGCCTCACCCGCTGGGTTTCTCCAGCATTTTTGTCTACCTTCCAAAGAAAACAATTCAGTTTATCCAACTTCTCCCTGTAGCTGAAACCCACTAAACCTGGCAGCATCCTGGTAAACCTCCTCTGTAGGTTCCACATCTGGGGGACTGGAGAAGTTCAAAATAGTGTGTTTTGGGAACACACGTTTCTATTTTAAAATGGAGTCATTATGAGTCAAGTTGAGTTTGTTGTCATATGCACAAGTTCAGTGAGTATAGTTACAATGATAAATCTACTTGCAGCAGCGTTGCAGGCACATAGTCGAACAAACACACGAAAACAAATTATACCTAATTTCCAAAACTTCTAATTGTTTGATACTAATGTGGATTAATTTTATTCAAAAGTCTAGTCATTAAATCTTTGCCATTGTTCGGGATCTACTGTAATCACCTGTACATGCGTTATCCAGTCTAATCCCACTTCTGTTTTCTTCCTAAACATTCTATTCGTTCTTAAGATAGACAAGTATTTGTCTTTAGTTTAGAAATACAGCATGGAAATGGGCCCACGTCTGCACCGACCAATAATCATCTGTACACGAGTTCTATCCTACACACTAGGGACAATTTACAGAAGCCAATTGGCCTACAAACCAGCATTACTTTGGAGTGTGGGAGGAAACCGGAGTACCCAGAGAAAACCCACGCAGTCACTGGGAGCATGTGCAAACTCCGTGCAGATGGCACCCAAGGTCAGGATTGAACCCGGCTCTCTGGTGCTGTAAGGCAGCAACTCTACCACTGTGCCACCATGCCCCCACATAACTTCACTGTTTCCATCCTTGGCCCTTTATTACAAGCATACAGTTTTATGAATTACTTATAGTGAGGGGTGATACAATAGCTCAGCTGTAAAGTTGCTACCTTACCTTAAGGAGACCCGGGTTCAATCCTGACCTGGGGTGCTGTGTGTACAGACTTTGTACGTTTTCCCTGTGACTGCGTGGGTGGGTGCTCTGGTTTCCTCCCACATCCCAAGACGTGTGGATTTGTAGGTTAATTGGCTTCCATAAATTGCCCCTAGTATGTAGGATGGGAAGCTGTGATAACATAGAACTAGTGTGTGGTGATCATTGGTCGGCGCGGAGTCGGTGGGCAGAAGAGCTATTTTGTGGCCTGTATCCCTAAACTAAATTTATATTCCCTTTCAATATTTTGTAACCTAGCTGCACTACCATTACTGGAATTGCTCTTTTTTAGTGTCATCCTTCTGAATTCTTCGTTGCAACTGAGAAATCCTGACCTTGCCTAACTGGTGTGATGCACCTGTTGCTCACACCTCTCTATCATCAAGATGGCAGCAACTGAGTTTGTTACCACTGATCCTGAACAGAAAAGCCTGTCTTTTCTTGCTATTTAGGCCTTGCTGGCTACTTCTGTTGTTTAAATTAAAAATATATACAAAAATGAGTTGGCAAATATAGTTTTGTCATACTCCACTTTTCAAAAAATTTAATGACTACATAGATTTGTTTTTCTTGTTGCTGTAGTTATCCAGCATTGTTTTATTTTAAGAAGAGTTTCAGGAACACCCACTTGTCATCTTTACACAATGAACCATATAACCAATTGAAATTCATTAGAACGTTATCATGAATGTTTCACATGGTCTAAATACTTTGCATTGAAGGTTTACTTTGTGTCACATTACTTGTAACTGGAGAGCACCTGCTTGTTTCAGGGACGGTGAATTAGTTTATTACTAATCAGTAAATAGATGTATACCTTTGCAATCATTTCAAGTTCAAGTTCAAGTGAGTTTATTGTCATGTGTCCCTGTATAGGACAATGAAATTCTTGCTTTGCTTAAGCACACAGAAAATAGTAGGCATTTACTACAAAACAGATAAATGTGTCCATATACCATGATATAAATATATACACACATGAATAAATAAACTGGTAGTGCAAATAACAGAAAGTGGTTGCTAATAATCAGAGTTTTGTCCGAGCCAGGTTTAATAGCCTGATAGCTGAGGGGAAGTAGCTATTCCTGAACCTGGTTGTTGCAGTCTTCAGGCACCTGTACCTTCTACCTGAAGGTAGCAGGGAGATGAGTTTGTGGCCAGGATGGTGTGGGTCTTTGATGATACTGCCAGCCTTTTTGAGGCAGCGACTGCGATAAATCCCCTCGATGGAAGGAAGGTCAGAGCCGATGATGGACTGGGCAGTGTTTACTACTTTTTGTCGTCTTTTCCTCTCCAGGGCGCTCAAATTGCCGAACCAAGCCACGATGCAACCGGTCAGCATGCTCTCGACTGTGCACCTGTAGAAGTTAGAGAGAGTCTTCCTTGACAATCCGACTCTCCGTAATCTTCTCAGGAAGTAGAGGCGCTTATGAAATGAATAGAAAGAAATTCTAGCCCTGATGTTTTTTTTTGCGATAAACTTTCCAGGTTGCCGAGTCGCTGGGAATAACTGAGCACATGAATAAAGAAAATCAGCAAGATGCAAGCATGGCCCTGACCTACAAACTAGTGACTGCGGATGACCAAAACCATAACAATTCACCGGCAGAGAAACATGTCATGGAGGTACCTGAAACTTAAACATTCAATGTAAAGCAGTACTATTTGCTTCAGTTAGTTAGCAGAATTAAGGGCCTGTCCCACTTACGTGTCCTTGGCACGCAAATTACGAGACCTCATCGTCGCGTTGAGGCGCACGGGCATCGTATGGCTGCGCGGGGCCGGTCCCAATGAGAAGCGCAGAGCTGTATGTCATGTATGTCATGTCATGTATGCGCGACATCGCGCGGGGCTCAGAAATTTTTGTAGCGAACGAAATCTTCGCGCGCCAACGGCCTGTCGCGGAACTGACGGCCAAAGTGGGACAGGCCCAAGACCCTGGCGCAACGCAACGTCTCACCTGCAACAGCAGCAGAAGCAGGCAAACGATCGCCGAACTCGGCCTGGGCCTCACGGCCGTTGCGGTCCGGATCCGCCCCCACTTCTACTCCCAGAGCGGGGCAGAGAAAATTGAAGATAGACACAAAATGCTGGAGTAACTCTGCGGGACCGGCAGCATCTCTGGAGAGAAGCAATGGGTGACGTTTTGGGTCAAGACCCTTCTTTTCAGACTGAAGAAGAGTCTCGACAATAAACATCACCCATTGCTTCTCTCCAGAGATGCTGCCGGTCCCGCTGAGTTACTCCAGCATTTGGTGTCCATCTTCAAATGACGTCACGAGCTCCAGAAAGCTGTGCGGGCGCATGAAATTGCGCGGGACCGTTGCGACCATGAGGTCGCGTAATTAGCGTGCCAAGGACACGTAAGTGGGACAGGGGCTTTACTAATATTGCAACAGTTTTCATTCAGAGAAATGATAACATTTGATTTCTGTAAATATTTTAACTGGAAGAAATAGGAATTCAGTGAATTGCTAATTACAAACTACCAAGTGGAATATTCCAAATTGATAATGTTATGAATTTTTTAATCTTTTTTTTAATTTGACAGTACCTTAAATTAGCGTTTTGGATCAGCCTGTTCAGATTCCCTCTCCTGTTTGATCCGAGGCTGAGTGTTGAGCTCCATTACATTGTCTCTCTGTACCCACTTAATATAGTCTGGTTTGATTGCAATGTAAAATGAAAAAGCTTCAACTAAACATAGAATTGCATTTTTATTGTAATAGCACAAAAATAACGAAATGGTAGAGAAGACACAGATGTCTTGGCGGGCAGCACAGTGGCGCAGCTGGTAGAGCTGCTGCCTCAGAACGCCGGAGACCCGAGTTCAATCCCGTCCTCGGATGCTGTCTGTGCAGAATATGCACATTCTCCCTGGGACTGCATGGATTTTATCCGAGTGCTCTGGTTTCCTTCCACATCCCAAAGACGTGCGGGTTTGTCGGTTAATTGGCTTCTGTAAATTGCCCCTAGTGTCCATGGAGTGGATGCAAAAGTGGAACAACATAAATCTAGTACGAATGGGTGAATGCTGGTTAGTGTGCACTAGGTGGGCCGAATGGCCTGTATCCATGCTGTATCTCTAAACTACACTAAGAATAAAATCTGTTAAGTCTTTTTTCAATAAGCTAAAAAAATGTCACTGCTGCAGAAGTTAATAAGAATGCAAGTGATTATTAACTGCATCTTGAATTGTGAACAAGCCTGCTTCTTCTTCTTTTGTGTGGCATGCACAGCCTAAAGTTGTTGGACAACTTGTTCTATTTGATCTTCCGTTTGTGCGCGTCGAGTTGATTGCATTAGCCGAAACAGGGCGGACCACGTGAAGGTTGCAATCTTCCACCCCAACAAGCCTGCTGTTAAACCTGTTTTGGCTGAAAAATATTTTCTCAGCTGAACAACATGGAGCTGTATTTAATTATTTGTGAAAGGGGTGTGGATGCTAATGACAAAGCCAGCATTGAAACTTGTCCTAATTGCTCATGCAGGGATGGGGTTAGCGTTAAGGTCATAAGTGTCCTGTGCTCTTTATTATTTATTTGTATGGCAACCACACATTTCACAGTACCAATTGGTACTTGTGACAAATAAATGTATCTTATCTTGTATCTTGTAAGTGATAGGAGTAGATTTTAGGCCATTCAGCCCATCAAGTCTACTCCACCATTCAATAATGGCTGATCTATCTCTCCCTCCTAACCCCATTCGCCTGCCTTCTCCCCATAACCTCTGACACCTGTACTAATCACCAATCTATTTATCTCCGCCTTAAAATTATCCACATGGCCTCCATGGACTAAAGAAATTCGTCCTCATCTTCCTGAAGGATCGTCCTTTAATTCTGAGGCTATGACCTCTAGTCCTAGACTCTCCCACTGGTGGAAACATCCTCCCCACATCCACTATATTCGAACCTTTCACTATTTTGTATGTTTCAAGGAGGTCCCCTCTCAATCTTCTAAACTCCAGCGAGTACAGGCCCAGTGCCGACAAACGCTCATCATAGGTTAACCTACTCATTCCTGGGATCATTCTTGTAAACCTCCTCCTCCAGAGCCAGCACATCCTTCCTCAGATATGGTGCCCAAAATTGCTCACAATATTCCAAATAACATTCCATTGAAGCACTGCAGCCCTTCTGCTGAAGATGCATCCAGAGTGCTTTAGCCCAGCAATATGAAGGACTTGCAATGTCCAGCTCAGGTTGTGTACATCGTGGATGGAAACTTGCAGTGGTAGCGCTCAATACACATGCTTCCCTTCCACGACGTGCTAGAAGTAGTCGATTTCTAGAATTTGATCCTGCAAATTAATTGAATTATTCAGGAAGGATTCTAGCAAAGCTAATAAACATTTTACTTTCAGCCTGCCAAGTCCACACCGACCAGCAATCCCCGCACATTCACACTATCCTACACATACTAGGGACAATTTACACTTAAAGGCCTGTTCCACCATACGAGTTTACCCAAAAGCTCTCCCGAGTTAAAAAAAAAATCAAACTCGTGGTAAGTACGTAGCGGGTACGTCGGAGCTCGGGACGTCTCTTAGCGGCTCGTAACGCTAACGGCAGGTACTCGGGAAACGCGGTAATCTCGTGAAGATTTTTCAACATGTTGAAAAATGTCCACGAGAGCCCCGAGTACCTACGAGCAGCTATTACCGTAATTCTCCGAGTTCGAATCAGGGGAAACTCGGGAGAACTCTTGAATTACTTCATATAGTGGGACTGGCCCTTTAGACCAACCCAATTAGACTACAAACCTGTATGTCTTTAGAGTGTGAGAGGAAACTGAAGATCTCGGAGAAAACCCACGCGGTCACGGGGGGAACATACAAACTCCGTACAGACAGCAGCCGGGATGGAACCCGGTGCTGCTGGCACTGTAAGGCAGCAACTCTACCACTGCGCCACCGTGCCGCAAGATTTATCAGAATCAGAATCAATGTATTGGCCAAGTATCTGATGATTGGTAGCCAATGAATCAGCAGTGGAAGATTTAAATTCTAGTTTCCCTCCTAAACTTCTCTGCCTTTCTACTTTGCTCCTTCATAAATCATCTCAAAATCTGCTGTTTTGACCAGGCTCATGGTCACCTTCCCTGATGTCTCCTCTGCGACCCTAAGACAGACTTTATTGAGTAATTCACGAAGGAGCACCTTGGAGCATTTTAATATGTTGCTGTTCAAATACAGATCCTGTGTTGAAAGAGTTTGAAAGAAACGAAGAATAATTTGCTCTTCTGTGCTGATTGCAAAATCTGAGATTTGTCTTTCTCTCGTACAATAGACAATAGGTGCAGGAGTAGGCCATTTGGCCCTTCGAGCCAGCACCGCCATTCAATGTAATCATGGCTGATCATCCCCAATCAGTACCCCGTTCCTGCTATCCCCCTCATATCCCCTGACTCCGCTATTTTTAATAGCCCTATCTAGCTCTCTTGAAAGCATCCAGAGAACCTGTCTCCACCGCCCTCTGAGGCAGAGAATTCCACAGACTCACAACTCTGTGAGAAAAGGTGTTTCCTCGCCTCGGTTCTAAATGGCTTACTCCTTATTCTTAAACTGTGGCCCCTGGTTCTGGACTCCCCCAACATCGGGAACATGTTTCCTGCCTCTAGCGTGTCCAAGCCACAAGTACATTGCTCCTATTGACAGAAGTAAGATTTTATTTGCGTTTATTGCAGATACTATCACAATGTTTAAGAAACTTTTAAATAGGTACATGGATTGGACCAGTTTGGAGGAATATGGGCCAAGTGCAGCCAGGTGGGACTAGTGTAGATGGGGCATGTTAGTCGGCGTGGGCAAGTTGTGCTGTATGACTGTGTTTATTATTGTATGCATCATTCAAGTGTTAATCAGAAGTCTTTATTGTTATTTAAAATAAAATACTCTTTCATGATAATCCTCTCTTGGGAAATGTTGAGAAATGTATAATTATTTCATTTGACTTTCAGCAAGATTTTGGACCGTTATCCCCTTCGTCAAAACGAATGAAGATCGATGACTCGATAGCAGGAACCGAAAATAACTTGAACCAAAATGGGATAGAAATAACTGGTGAAGTACATTTAGAAAGCTTAACTAATGCAACAGGTATATAAGACTTTATCATTTAGTAGGTGTTATGGTGCAGGTATATTATCGGTTTTGCTGAGAAGGGCAGATTATGAAGCCCTGCTAAAACGTATTTGTTCTTCAAACCATTTTGCAGCAGGGGTTTCAGAGATTTGAGTTTTAATCACTTGGTCCAACAATAAACGATAAAGCATGTTACAATTAACTTCAAACCACGACCACTATAAGAAGATTTTTAGCATAAGGCTATGAATAACTAGCACTAGACCATGCTACTGCCACTTCTCAGATTAGATGCAGGACAAAACACCAACATTTTGCACTTTTATGTCTTAATTCCCTTGTCACAAACATAATCAAGAACTACTCTCACCACATTCCCTCTTCTCCACTCTCTGTTCAGGCAGAAGATATAAAATTCAAGGGATTCTTGAATGGACTATGTTTAATATGTACTACTATGTTTACATATCTGTTGTTCTGCTACAAGGAATTCATTGTTCTGTCTGGGTCATATAAAACTCTTCATCTCTCAGCTAAGGATGAATTCTTGATCTTTCAGCCAACCTCGCTGTGGTCTTTGCACTTTTTTCATCTGCACTTTCTCTGCAGTATTCCGAATTCTGTTTATTTTCTCTTTTTGTATCCTATTGAATGTGTGTATGTGATGGTAATCATGTACGGATGATTTGGCTGGACAGCAGAGAAAACAAAGATTTTCATTATCTCTGTACAGGCGACAATAATAAACCATATACCCTTTTGATAATTCTAGTAAGAATTCATTTGGACACAAAAAGACCCACAAGTGGGTATTTATGACCAATAGGAGCTAGATTATGACCATACACTATTTACACTTGGGATCCTTGCATGATTAGCTGAAGTAGACTTTCTAAAAAGATAAATGTTTTTTTTAATCTAATCTATCTGTTACTTTTTAGAAATAGTCTGCACCTTCAAAAATAAGATTTGCAACCAAATGAGGAAAACGTGCTTATCCTTGTAGCACAGCTTTTTATGTGCAATTCTGTAGCAATGTTACATAAGAGTTTTGTAAAATTTGACTCCTGAATTCTACGGCCCAACTGAAGAGGAAGAAGATGTTTTTGTAGATATAGGTGAACAGGAATTTATATATGGGTTTGGCGACAAGGTGGTTAAAGGTTTAGTTAGTTTAGTTTGGAGATACAGCGTGGAAACGAGCCCTTCGGCCCACCAAGTCCGCACCGACCAGCGATCCCCGCACATGAACAATATCCTACACACACCAGGGACAAATTAGATTTATACCAAGCCAATTAACCTACAAACTTGTACACCTTTAGAGTGTGGGAGGACACCGCCTTTTTGGCGAAAACCCAAGCAGGTCACGGGGAGAATGTACAAACTCCGTACAAGCAAGCACCCATAGCTGGGATCAAACCCGGATCTCTGGCACTGTAAGGCAGCATCTGTGCCACCCACTTATTTTTAATTTTTTTTGTTGTGAATATTTGATATTGATTTTATTGTTATTACAGTGATTTGTATAAATTTCTTGATGTTGGTGTATATGCATGCTTCATTATTAGATGGCTTTCTGTATTGTCTGCTTTATTTAAAAATAAAACCACTACATTTTATTCCCCAGCAGACAAGAAACAAACCGATTGCCCAGCGCTGAATGCTTGCGATTTACATACGGTGTATGGAGCACCGTCTGTTCAGGTAGAAGAAGATAACCATACGGATGCATTGTTGCTTTCTGGGGATATTAAACGTTCTAGTTCCATAGAACAATCTACTCCTGAGGATTTGTGTTATCAGGTGACTCAAGTAAACCTGTCAAGTACTCAGCTTCCTCTGCTGCAGCCCCACAACGAAGCCCTGAATAACACTATTCAGGGAGATGATTTTTTAGGTATGGATACAGATATTACAGCAGAGGAATTGGTTCAAGAACAATTATCTAGTCAAAATATTTCAGAGCAGCTGAATGATACTGAGCTAAATTCCACTGTGGATGAAATGACAAATCAGACTTCACTTGTTTCGGAGATGACTAAGGTCAGTGAAAAAGGTTCTGAAGTAAGCAACTCTGTTCAGGATTTACAGCATAACATGGACATCCAGGATCCACTTGGCAATCAGGAACAAGGTGAGCAGCTCAATGATTCTGACATCGCCGACCAGATGCAGCAGCTGGAGAAGGCTTTGTCTCGAGATGTGGAGCCCATAGGCCAAATTTGTCACAATAGTCATTTACAGCATCACCAGACTGAACAGACCTTTGAAACTGACATCTCCCATCAAGTAGTTCTGGAGAGTCAGGTATCCACTGAGGAGATGAACGGGTTGGAAGTAGACGGGCAAAGTAAAATAATAGGTCACTTTGAAGACCAGAGTATGGATCAAAGAAGTCAGGAAAGTTCAGAAGACATTTTAGAAACTACAGTGACAGAAGATGGAGCATTGGAATTCCAGCTGCCTGTTGGCAGTCAGGAGTTATTGGCACAAGGACATGAACAGATCTTCATTCAAACGTCTGAGGGTCTAATTGTGTCACATGAAGGGACAGCGGTTGTGTCTCAGACCTCTGAAGGCATTGTTATAGTGACTAATGCCGATGGTACTACAATGCACATACGGACACCTGACGGTGTTCCCTTTGAAACTGTAGAAGCACTTCTGGCAATGGATGCTGAAGGGCAAAGTGAAGGCTTGATAGTCACACAAACACATACTGAAGTGGAACAATGACCTCAATGCCCTGATTTCCTTCCCTTAATACAGTAGCAAAAACTAAAAGGGTTTTTCTCTTCTTCAATAAACTGCTTCAATACAAAAATAAGGTGGTTCATTTTCGTGAAAGAAACTCGACTGTTTCCTGTTACGTTATAGTGAACATTTATTACTTGATGTATTTTGTGTTAAACTTTATCATCCCACAAGGTAATGAGTCTTGTACAAAAACTGGGTAGGAGGTCTCAAGAGTGCTTTACCCTCCATGTTGCTATGTGCTTGGTAAGGTACCTGAATGAATTTCACAAACTAAATCCAAGTTTATTTATTGTACTTTTGGAACATCCATTTGACTGCAGTGGTCTGGAAAATGTGATGTTGCTGCACTGATTTTGAATGTTTTCTTAAAATCTTTGATTCCTTGTTGCTTATTCAATATAACTATTTTGCCAAAATAGTATTTGTATATGTTCTACTGCCTACCTTTGAAACTGCCATTAAAAAATTAATTGTACTCCCATAAAACATTCATGATAAATATAATTCTGTTAGATTAAATGACATTTTTGCTAAAATTGTTAAATATTTGTTGTTCATCTCAAATGACAGGTAAATGTGGAATCAATTTGTATAGATCACTGCTGTAAATGATTCAAATCTTTAAATTTGCAAAAAGCCTGTAAGTTTCTTGGTAATTTCTGATTTAAAGTATTGGATTTAAGTTGCAGTCTTGATAACTATCTCAAGTACAAAAAGGATATGTTTGTTTCTGACTATGTTTCACTGGGCTGTATTTCACTGCTCATCTAATTTGATAATCTAAGAAATTAGACAAACCAAGCAGCACTTAATAATTGGATAACCTGTGTACGAAGTTCAAAGGAACCATAACAAAATAAATTGCCGAATATTAGTTTTTTGAGTTACCAAAATTGTGTGGCAGCAATGCATTTTGGGCTATAGATTTGAGTTTTTCTCTCATTATATCATCAATTCCAAACATATTGCAAGTGTATGGAGTTTGCTACTTTAAGCTAAATTATTTTGTATTTCAATCACTTTAATTTCCCCTCTTAACCCATTGCTGTTGCCATCATTTTTTTGTGCCAACACGAGAGTCTTCAGTCACTGGGTTTACAATGTTATATCCAAAAGCATAAATTGACGATCAGAGATGGATCTGAGATGGCTAGCTTGCAGGCAGTACTGGGGTAACATTAGTTATCACCCAAACGGAACCTTTGACAACAAAAATTAAAATGAGTCCTTTATTTAATCTTAGTCATGAGCTTTAAATAGGCCATTTTCCTTGTGCAGCATGTTTGCAATTGTGCCTAGTACACAGTTCCTTTTTTTTTTTCCTACAACTGGGTATGAGTCTTGCATCTGATGTGAAACACACTATCCTTTTGTAGAACTTTGCAAGAATGTGAAAATGGGAGAGTTACATTGCTACGCTCTGTATATACCTGCGGTAGGCTGTTCATTTAATGTGTATTCAAGCAGATGTGCATGTTAGTAATTCCCAGTTTTATTAGTGTACAACAAATCTCTATCAAAGACCTGTAATTTGACTATTGTAAATAATGAAACTATTTAAAGATTGAAAATAGCAGAAAATGGAATTTATTTTCTATTTTTAATTATAATATACAAAGTATTTTGTAATGTCTTTGACGTAAAATACATTGTAATCTTGACAGACAGATTTGTTGCCTTAATTAATGTGGTGGGGTGATTAAATGTCATCAGTAAATTGGATGGTGGTTGTAATCGCCTGACCATTTGAAGGGATAATCATCATTCACTTTAAACATTTGATATTTCAAAGGTAATTACAAAATGGAATAGCTCTGTGTCAAGGATCAGCTTTGTAACAGGCCTGGGAAACAAGTCTGGTTTGTATTATGCACCACTGTTACAATTTTGCTGTAGAATTTAATGCAGACCATTAATGTTTTTGGTTGGTGACATGGGTCTATATTTTTGAAAAGCTGCCTTTATTTTAATAGGGTGACAAGCCGATAACCTACCATCAAGCTCCGTTAAATATCAGCAATATATGGAAGGTTTTTTTTTTTTTAAAGTCATTTTTATTTTGCAGTTTTGGTATTTGTTTTTCCATCGCTTGAGTGTGCAAGACAAATCATTAACAATCTTTCAGGACCATTGTTTAGTAATTTGAACAAAATTATTTTTTTCAGCATAAGTATTTCAACAATTTCTTAAAGGAAATAAATAAATATATTTTTCTTTGTCTTTTGTCATAATCATTGTGTTACTGAATTCTACCTGCCACGGAATGATATTTGAGAATGAGTGAATCTTCCAAGAAGTTTTGTGGTAGACAGTTGTCCTTCGGCCAGACATCGTCCCAGTTTCAAAGCTGAGCCATACAATCCTGGATGGATAGGCATTTACTAGTGCTAAAGCTGATTTTAATGAATGAATGGTCGTGTTTCATTGGAGGGAAAAATTCCACACAAAAAGTTGTCATTTGTCTCTGTACCAATTTCTTTGTAAATATTTCTTCAATTGTGTTTGTTACAGAACCCTGTGTCCAGTTTCCAGTAGCATGCTTTCAACAAGAAGTCTGGCCTTTTCTTCTATATAAGGCTGGTAGAGCCAGGATGACAGCTGCACCATCATAAGATCACAGCTTCTAGTGTGGGCGATCTCTTGAACAATTAAACTCTTTAGCTGCAGTTCCTTTCTGTACATCTCCAGTAACTCAACTGAGATTTCATCTGAAACAGAAAGGGGTTATATATCAACAAGTATAAAGCAAGTTACAGCAGTGTAACTTCACAGTTTAAATCTAAGAGGTTAAATCACCTGCTGTGGATCATAATTCAAAGGTTATTCAAGTGTGAAAAATAGAAACATAGAAAATAGGTGCAGGAGGAGGCCATTCGGCCCTTCGAGCCAGCACCGCCATTCATTGTGATCATGGCTGATCGTCCCCTATCAATAACCCGTGCCTGCCTTCTCCCCATATCCCTTGACTCCACTAGCCCCTAGAGCTCTATCTAACTCTCTTAAATCCATCCAGTGACTTGGCCTCCACTGCCCTCTGTGGCAGGGAATTCCACAAATTCACAACTCTCTGGGTGAAAATGTTTTTTTCTCACCTCAGTCTTAAATGACCTCCCCTTTATTCTAAGACTGTGGCCCCTGGTTCTGGACTCGCCCAACATTGGGAACATTTTTCCTGCATCTAGCTTGTCCAGTCCTTTTATAATTTTATATGTTTCTATAAGATCCCCCTCTTCTAAACTCCAGTGAATACAAGCCTAGTCTTTTCAATCTTTCCTTATATGACAGTCCTGCCATCCCAGGTAAAGTTAAATTCATTTTATCCAGCCAACCATTGCAGGAAGCAGAAAAAAACTTTCAAGTCACTAGTCACTATCAGTCTGGCATTACCAGGAGGCTATTCGCTGTACCAGGATGAAGCCAGGTAGGTTTCTGTGGAATTTTAGTCTTGGTTGCAGTTACTGGTGGAAGGTTGACAGCATGCCATAAAGAGGGCAGTGGAAATTTGGGCTGAATTATGATTTGTGGATCAGCGGTCTTGACATCTAGCCCATGGGTTATCATGGACTGGGTTGTGCAGAGAATCATTGCTTGAAGATCGTTGAAGGCATCAGCTCAGATGAACCACGCCGCAAAAATGATAGGGGATGAGGAGAACAACAGTAAAGCAAAGCTGCATTTCTGCATTGACACAAAGCAGAAAAGGGTGTTCACTAACAGAAGAATCATATCCTCCAACAATTTATTAAGGCAAGTCTCATTTGCCTTGCTTAAAATTAGTAATTGTACTCTAATCACAAAATCGCTGGTGTCGATTCCCGATAATTTTAGAATTGCAAAAATATCCATCCACAAATCAGTAGCTTCCAATATAACCATTCCCACCAGCAAAAGAATATCACCACCGAAGCAGGTAATAATGAAACACAATTTATCATTCAGATTGAGTACACTTTAGTTTAAGTTAGAGATAAAGCAGGCAGACAGGCCCTTCAGACCACCGAGTCTGGGCCAACCCACGTTCACCCCTAAACTAGCTCTATCCCACACACTAGGGTCAGAATAAAAAGGATGTTCCTTTAGGAAAGAGATGAGGAATTTCTTTAGAGAGAAAGTGGTGTATCTGGAATTTATTGCCACAAGGCTGAGGAGGCCAAGTCAATGGATATTTTTAAGACAGAAATAGATAGATTCTTGATTATTACAGGTTTTGGGGGTTATGGGGAGAAAGCAGAAGGGGTTTGAGGGGAGAGTTAGATCAGCCATGATTGAATGGAGGAGTAGATGATGGGCTACATGGCTTAATTCTGCTCATATCACTTGCAACACTTTGGAGAAGCCAATTAACCTACAAACCTGCACGTATGTGCAATTCAGATTCAGAAAACTTTATTGTCTGTCGTAACAGAAAATCTTCTTTGACGTGGCTCAACATACAACCAGGACAATGTACTGATAAGCAGTCATACAACACAGATTTCTGCGAGCACACACAGTGTGTATAGATCTTAAAAGCAAGTATAAAGATTAGAAACTATAAAAATAGACAAGATAAAAGTTGTGGATACGTGTAAAGTGACAGTGCGTCAGGGTTAATTTGTCCCTTGTTCATTTTTTATTTAAGCTGTTTATGGCAATGGGTATGAATAAGTTTTTGTGGATGTTTTTCTTGGATAGGGGGACTTTATATCGGCAGCATGATGGCAGAAGTTGGAAGGACTTGTGTAGGGGGTGGGTGGGATCCTGTGTAATGAGGTTGGCTTTCCTTTTAACTGCCTGGGTGCGGGAGGAAACGAGCACCCAAAGAAAACCCACGCTGTCACAAGGTGAATGTGAAAACTCCTTACAGATAGCACCCATAGTCAGGCTTGAACACTGGTCTCTGGCATTGTAAGGGAGCAACTCTGCCACTGTGCCGCTCATTACAAATGATAAGGAGATTACATTTTGTGACAAATGATCCTTACAGAAGCATCTTGTGGGCCACGTGTGAAAGAGGGGCATTTGTCTTCCTGTTTCACCATAGTGGAAAGTATCAAGATCATTTACTCCTTTCATGGTTGTACAAAGCTTTTCCATCTTCAATACCAGTTTGACCTGAAAAAGATTAAGGATTACATTGCTTGAACATGCTTTGTGATTTCAGTTAAGACATTGCTATCCTGATTGCAAGAATTCTTACCAGCGAGATAACCAAGCAATTGCAATAACTAAAACAAGTAACATTTTCGCTGATTACATTTGTGAATTGCACAGAGGAAGCTTCCAGGCTACGTCAGTTATATAAATTGTAAGGTTAATGTATTCCTCTCAATTTGAAAATGGTCCCACAAAGCTTGGCCATCTTCAGCAACTCATGAAGACCCATTAATTTGTATATTAATGATTTGGATGAGGGAATTGAAGGCTTTGTGGCCAATTTTGCAAATGATACGAAAATAGGTGGAGGGGCAGATGGTGTAGAGAAAGCAGGAACTCTGCAGAAGGACTTGGACGGGTTGGGAGAGTGGGCAGAGAATATAGTGGAGCAAAGTGTGGAGTGATGCATTTTGTTTTAGTAGTAAGAATAAGGGTGTAGACTATTTTCTAAATGGTGAGCGAATCCAGAAATCGGAGGTGAATGGGACTTGGGAGTTGTGGCGCAAGATTCCCAAAAAGGTTATTCTGCAAGTCGAATCAGTAGTAAAGAAAGCAAACGCAATGCTAGCATTTATTTTGAGTGGACTTGTATACAAAAAAAGGGATGTTATGCTTAGGCTTTATAAGGCGCTGATCAGGCCTTGGAATATTGGATTTGTAGTATTGTGAGCTATTTTGGGCACCATATCTGAGGAAGGATGTACTGGCTCTGGACAGGGTCCAGAGGAGGTTTACAAGAATGATCCCAAGAATTAGTAGGTTAACCTATGATGAGCGTTTGATGGCACTGGGCCTCTACTCACCGGAGTTTAGAAGAATGAAGGGGAGGCTCATTAGAATGTACAGATTAGTGAAAGGATTGGATGTAGAGAGGATGTTTCCACTAGTGGGAGAGACTAGGACTGGAGGTCATAGCCTCAGAATTAAAGGGCGTTCTTTTAGGAAGGAGAGGAGGAGGAATTTCTTTAGATAGACACAAAAAGCTGGAGTAACTCAGCTGGACAGGCAGCAACTCTGGAGAGAAGGAATGGGTGACGTTTCAGGTCGAGACCCTTCTTCAGACTGGTTAGGGATAAGGGAAACGAGAGATATAACCATATAACAATTACAGCACGGAAACAGGCCATCTCGACCCCTCTAGTCCGTGCCGAACACATAATCTCCCCTAGTCCCATATACCTGCGCTCAGACCATAACCCTCCATTCCTTTCCCATCCATATAACTATCCAATTTATTTTTAAATGATAAAAACGAACCTGCCTCCACCACCTTCACTGGAAGCTCATTCCACACAGCTACCACTCTCTGAGTAAAGAAGTTCCCCCTCATGTTACCCCTAAACCTCTGTCCCTTAATTCTCAAGTCATGTCCCCTTGTTTGAATCTTCCCTACTCTCAGTGGGAAAAGCTTTTCCACGTCAACTCTGTCTATCCCTCTCATCATTTTAAAAACCTCTATCAAGTCCCCCCTTAACCTTCTGCGCTCCAAAGAATAAAGCCCTAACTTGTTCTATAGACGATGATATAGAGATAAAGAACAATGAATGAAAGATATGCAAAAAAGTAATGATGATAAAGGAAACAGGCCTTTGTGAGCTGTTTGTTGGGTGGAAACGAGAAGCTGGTGTGACTTGGGTGGGGGAGGGATAGAGAGAGGGAATGCCGGGGCTACCTGAAGTGAGAAATTAATATTCATACCACTGGGCTGTTCAGATCAGATTCAGATTCAATTTTAATTGTCATTGTCAGTGTACAGTACAGAGACAACGAAATGCATTTAGCATCTCCCTGGAAGAGCGACATAGCAAATGATTTAAATAAATAATAATAAGTGATAATAAGTGTCCGGGGGGTGGGGGGGTGATTGGCAGTCACCGAGGTACGTTGTTGAGTAGAGTATCAGCCGCCGGGAAGAAGCTGTTCCTGGACCTGCTGGTCCGGCAACGGAGAGACCTGTAGCGCCTCCCGGATGGTAGGAGGGTAAACAGTCCATGGTTGGGGTGAGAGCAGTCCTTGGCGATGCTGAGCGCCCTCCGCAGATAACGCTTGCTTTGGACAGACTCAATGGAGGGGAGCGAGGAACCGGTGATGCGTTGGGCAATTTTCACCACCCTCTGCAATGCCTTCCGGTCGGAGACAGAGCAGTTGCCATACCATACTGTGATGCAGTTGGTAAGGATGCTCTCGATGGTGCAGCGGTAGAAGTTCACCAGGATCTGAGGAGACAGATGGACCTTCTTCAGTCTCCTCAGGAAGAAGAGACGCTGGTGAGCCTTCTTGATCAGAGTTGAGGTATTGTGGGTCCAAGAGAGGTAATCGGAGATGTTGACTCCCAGGAACCTGAAGCTAGAAACGCGTTCCACCTCGGTCCCGTTAATGTGGATGGGGGTGTGCGTGCCGCACCTGGACTTCCTGAAGGAAGTGTCCTTGCTCTTCTTGGAGTTAAGGGCCAGGTTGTTGTCAGCGCACCATGCTGCTAAGTGCTGGACCTCCTCCCTGTAGGCCGACTCATCGTTGTTGCTGATGAAGCCAATCACCGTTGTATCATCTGCATACTTGATGATGGTGTCAGTACCATGTACAGGTGTGCAGTCATAGGTGAAGAGGGAGTAGAGGAGGGGGCTCAGCACACAGCCCTGTGGAACGCCGGTGTTCAGGGTGAGGGTTGAAGAGGTGTGCTTGTCTAACCTAACAGACTGGGGTCTGTTGGTTAGAAAGTCCAGTATCCAGTTGCAGAGGGAGGGGTCGATGCCCAGGTTACCGAGTTTGGTGATCAGTTGTGATGGTAACATGGCGTTGAATGCTGAGCTGTAATCGATGAACAGCATTCTTACGTAAGTGTCTCTGTTGCCGAGGTGGGAGAGGGCGGAGTGAAGTGCCGTTGAGATGGCATCCTCCGTACTCCTGTTCTTGCGGTAGGCAAACTGATAGGGATCCAGTGTCGGGGGTAGGCATCTTTAGAGGTGTGCCAGGACCAGCCTCTCGAAGCACTTGGTGATGATGGGGGTAAGTGCAACTAGGCGGAAGTCGTTGAGGCTTGCCGCAGTGGAGTATTTTAGCACTGGCATGATGGAGGTGGTTTTAAGGCACGTGGGGACAACTGCTTGGGCAAGTGACAGGTTGAAGATGTCAGTCCAGACGTCTGTCAGCTGCGCAGCACAGGCCCTGAGCACGCGCCCGGGGATGCCGTCAGGGCCAGCAGCTTTACGTGCATTAGTCCTACCCAGTGCCACGTATACGTCGTTGGGGGTGAGTGTGAGGGGTTGGTGATCGGCACGTAGCACAGCCTTGATGGCTGTCTCTAGATTGTCCCTGTCGAAGCGGCCATAGAAGTGGTTAAGCTCCTCAAGGAAGGAGGCGTCGCTGGATGTGGGGGTGGTGTTGGAGGGTCTGTAGTCCGTGATGGCCTGGATGCCTTGCCACATGCGTCGGGGGTCGGAGTTGTTGTTGAAGTGCTCCTCAATCCTGAGCTTATGGCAGTGCTTGGCCTTCTTGATGCCCCTCTTCAGGTTAGCCCTGGCTGAACTGTAGGCTCGAGCATCGCCTGACCTGAAAGCGGTGTCCCGTGCTTTCAGCAGTAGCCTGACCTCGCTGTTCATCCATGGCATCTGATTCGGGAATATGGTCACCTGTTTGAGGGAGGTGACACTATTGATGGTGGAGTTTATAAAGTCCAGAACAGAGGATGTGTAGGAATCAATGTCCGTGTGGGAGTCAAGGGTGGCCTGGGCTGCAAACGCCTTCCAGTCAGTGTTTCCAAAACACTGCTGAAGTGTGAAGTCCGCTTCCTCTGACCAGACTTTAACTGTCCTCACAGTTGGTTTAACCCGTCTGATGAGTGGGGAGTACTTAGGGAGCAGGAACAATGAGACGTGATCAGACTGACCAAGGTGGGGGAGGGGGATGGCTTTGTAAGCTTCAGCCATGTTGGTGTAGACTTTGTCCAGTGTCTTGTCTACTCTAGTGGGGAAGGAGACATGTTGGTGGAATTTGGGGAGTACAGTCTTCAGGTTAGAGTGATTGAAGTTACCCGCAACAATGAAGGCTGCCTCGGGGTTGTGCGTCTGTTGATTGCTAATGGCAGTATGCAGCTCTTTCATTGCAAGCTTGGCATTAGCATCAGGAGGGATATAGGCTGCAGTCACAACAGTGGAGGTAAACTCTCTGGGCAGATAGAACGGTCTGCATCTAACCAAGAGGAACTCAAGGTTAGCTGAGCAGTGACTCTCGATGATGGTGGAGTCCGTGCACCATGTTAGCTGCCCAAGCGAAATATAAGATGCTGTTCCTCCAATTTGCATTTAGCCTCACTCTGACAATGGAGGAGACCGAGGACAGAAAGGTCAGTGTGGGAAGGGGAAGGGGAATTAAAGTGTCCAGCAACCGGGAGATCAGGTTGGATCACGAGGGCTGGGCGAAGGTGTTCCGCGAAACGATCGCCCAGTCTGCGTTTGGTCTCGCCGATGTATAAGAGTCTACATCTTGAACAAGGGATACAGCAGATGAGGTTGGAGGACATGCAAGTGAACCTCTGCCTAACCTGAAAGGCTGTCGGGGTCGACAAAAGTGCTAGAGAAACTCAGCGGATGCAGCAACATCTATGTAAGAAGGAAGATATTCCAGCATCTGCAGTTCCTTCTTAAACACACTGTCGGGGTCCCTGGACATAGTTGAGGGAGGATGTATAGGGACAGGTGTTGCATCTTCTGCGGTTGCAGGGGAAGGTACCTGGGGAAGGGGTGGTTTGGGTGGGAAGGGATGAGTTAACCAGGGATTTGCGGAGGGAACGGTCTCTGCGGAAGGCAGAAGGGGGTGGTGATGGGAAAATGTGGCTAGTGGTGGGATCCCGTTGGACGTGGCGGAAATTTCAGAGGATTATGTGTTGTATGCAATGGCTGATGGGGTGGAAGGTCAGGACTAGGGGGACTCTGTCTGTTGCGACAAGGAGTGGGAACGGGCAGGGCTGCGGGGTACCGAGGAGACACGAGTGAGATCCTCGTCTATGATGGGAGAGGAACCCCCGTTCCCTAAAGAATGAGGACATCTCGGATGTTCTAGTATGGAACACCTCATCTTGGGTGCAGGTGCAGCATAGACGGAAGAATTGGGAGTAGGGGGGATAGAGTCTGCAGGAAGCAGTGTGGGAAGAAGTGTAGTCGAGATAGTTGTGGGAGTCGGTGGGTTTGTAATAGACGTCAGTCAATAGTCTATTTCCTGTGATGGAGACTGAGATCAAGAAGGGAGGGAGGTGTCGGAGATGGTCCAAGTAAATTTGAGTGCAGGATGAAAATTGGTGAAGTTGATGAAGTCCGTGAGTTCTGCATGGGTGCAGGAGGTAGCATCAATGTAATGCAGTCATCAATGTAATGGAGATAGAGTTCGGGGATAGGGCCAGTATAAATTTCTTTAGTCAGAGGGTGGTGAATCTGTGGAATTCTTTGCCACAGAAGGCTGTGGAGGTCAAGTCAGTGGATATTTTTACGGCAGAGATAGATAGATTCTTGATTAGTACGGGTGTCGGGTTATGAGCTTATGATCTGTTACTGGGTCAAATGTGAACCCCTAGTCTTTGCCAGACAACATTCCTTGGACTTGAGAATCACTGCAGTCCTAAACTGAACAAGTGTGTCAGTAATAAAAATAGCCAACATATTGTACAATGCAATATAAATCTGCAATAAAGAAAATGCTTGAAAAACCTATGCCACATCTATAGAGAAAGACACAGTTAATATTTCAAATCAAAACATTTTCATCAGAACAGCCTGATATTTTGGCAGCTGGCAATTTATAACATTTGCATAAGGTTATGGCGTTAAGACTTGCTTCACACATGAAGCACAAATGTTCGTGCTACAGCAAAGATCCTATGGCGAGCAAGATAGTCCACTTGATGAAAAAGACGTAGTACGGTCATGGGCAGATTCATGGGTAATTTTCGGCACCATTTCCGTAACCGGCTTCCGTCTCCGCACCAAAGATCCCATAGGATAATAGTGCGGAGACGGAAGCCGGATACGGAAACATCCTCGTAAAAATAAAAGTTATTTGGTAAAAATCTTCTCATTTTCAGAATTTTAATTTATTAACACAAACTGTTCCCCCACAACGTTGATTACACTGCGAGTCGGGTCAGGTCCGGTTACGGAAATGGATGAAAAAAAGGCCCCCGTTCCGTTCTGTTGCGTACTGCACGTCAGCCCATTGCATTTAGCAGGAGTGGTCTATAGGATCTTTGGGCTACAGATTGACGAAAGACCAATGAGAGACACTTATTAGTTTTGCAGGAAGGCCAAGAGGCTAACACTACATGCCTCTTTCTGATATGTAAGACAGCAAAGCATACTATAGAGGGACAACAAAATAAATGACAATGCAATAATGTAAACTCATTTTCAAATGCAAGGTTCCAGTAGTCGGGCGGCACAGTGACACAACGGTCGAGTTGCTGCCTCACAGTTGATCCTGACTACAGGTGTTCTCTGTTCGGAGTTTGTACGTTCTCCCTGTGACCGCGTGGGTTTTCTCCGGGTGTGCAGGTTTCCTCCCACATTCCAAAGAAGTACAGATTTGTAGGCTAAGTGGCTTCTGTAAATTGTCCCTCGTGCGTAGGATAAAATGAGTATACGGGTGATCGCTGGTTGGCATGGTTTAGTGGACTAAAGGGCCTGTCCCACTTGAGCGCCATTTGCGCGTCATTTACGTGTCATGACGCACATGTGATGCGCACATGGTGCGTGGTGGCATATGCAGTGACCCGCGGTCGCGCGCGGCGTCCCAGGATTTGGGGATTCACAAAATCTTCGCGCACCACCTGTGTGCCGCGCAAATGACACCCAAGTGTGACAGGCCCTTTAAGGACCTGTTTCCACGCTTTATCTCTAAACTAAATAGTACAGGAAACATGAAGGTACACAAAAAACCTGGAGAAAGTCAGCGGGTGCAGCAGCATCTATGGAGCGAAGGAAATAGGCGACGTTTCGGGCCGAAACGTTGCCTATTTCCTTCGCTCCATAGATGCTGCTGCACCCGCTGACTTTCTCCAGCTTTTTTGTGTACCTTCGATTTTCCAGCATCTGCAGTTCCTTCTTAAACACAAAGTACAGGAAACATATCAGTCGCAATCTTGCATTCTTGGAATCATATGTTTACTAATATAAAGCTTATTCCAATTTCAGCAGGCATTCAAATTCATACCATTTTGTCATGTAAATTGAGCAATTCGGTGCAATGTTGATCAAGCTCTTTGTTATACACCACTGTAGCTTTTCCAGGCTTAGCAGTAAAATCATCTTCACCATCTGATTGTTCCTGTTCCATTTCACCACTCCTACAGAAATTAGCAAGTCAAATTTCAATATCATGACTCGTTTAAAAAGGCCATACCCAGCTGACAGACGATGTTTTAATTGATAGGAATGAACAGGAACGATTATATCGCTGCAAAGATTATAGCTCAAATACATTACTACGAATGCTATTACGAATCAAAGAGTATTGTGCGTGTTACGAATACAACCATTCAGAAGGTTCTCATCTGTTTCCTCACAAATTGTAAACAGCCAAGCAGAATTGCTCTATGACAAGATTAGTCTTATTTTAACAAAGTAGAATAACTCTTTGTAAACTTAATTTCCCAAAGAATACTGCAAAATAATAATAATCCATAAAATCATGAATAGGTCTCCAGCCCAGAGTAGGAATCGAAAACCAGAGGACATAAGTGCAAGGGGAGGTGGAGGGGGGGGGAAGATTTAATGGGAATCTGAGGGGTAACTTTTTCATGCATATGGTGATAAGTGTATGGAACGAGCTGCCAGAGGAGGTAGCTGAGGCATGTACTGTACTGTCGCAACATTTAAGAAACGTTTAGACAGGTACATGGATAGGACAGGTTTAGAGGGATTTGGGCCAAACGCAGGTAGGTGGAACTAGTGTAGATGGGAGATACACAAAAAAGCTGGAGAAACTCAGCGGGTGCAGCAGCATTTATGGAGCGAAGGAAATAGGCAACGTTTCGGGCCGAAACCCTTCTTCAGACTGATCGGGGGTGGGGGGGGGGGGGGCGGGGAGAAGAAAGGAAAAAGGAGGAGGAGCCCGAGGGCTGGGGGATGGGAGGAAACAGCAAGGGCTAACAAAATTGGGAGAATTCAATGTTCATGCCCGCAGGATGCAGACTCCCCAAGCGGAATATGAGGTGCTGTTCCTCCAATTTCCGGTGTTGCTCGCTCTGGCCATGGAGGAGACCCAGGACAGAGAGGTCGGAGACGGAGTGGGAGGGGGAGTTGAAGTGCTGAGCCACCGGGAGGTCAGGTTGGTTATTGCGGACCGAGCGGAGGTGTTCGGCGAAACGATCGCCCAGCCTCCGCTTGGTCTCACCGATGTAGATCAGCTGACATCTAGAGCAGCGGATGCAATAGATGAGGTTGGAGGAGATGCAGGTGAACCTCTATCGCACCTGGAACGACTGGTGTAGATGGGGCGTTGGTCGGTATGGGCAAGTAGGGCCGAAGGGCCTGTTTCCACGCTGTAACACTGACCCTATAAGGCATATATGGAAGTGCCAGGGTGAAGGTGATGAATTAATTTTCAGGATCACAAATATTTTCATTTAAACAATCTGATTCAATAGTTAACATTTCTGAATGTAAAATAGGTAAAGAAAATGCTTACTTGCTGTGGAGTTTGATATTAACAATTTTATTTGCAATTGTGAATCCTGCGTCGTTACAAGTTTCCCATTTCAGTATGAGGTTATGCCAATCTGCAGCATTGTCCTTTACTTTTCTGGAACTATTATTCCAGTCTGTTTTTCTTGGAGTCATTAAACGTGAACTAGGGTACGAATCTATTTAAGAAAAAAATTTGTTTTAAGAATTCTGCAGAATGCCAAATCAAATCACTAAAATCGTAACCAAGCTGTCAGTAATAAACTAGAATGTAATAACAGGAACTGCAGATGCTGGTTTATACCAAAGATAGACACTAAATGCTGGAGTAACTCAGAAGGTCAGGAAGCATCTCTGAAGAGGTGCTGTTTTGGGTCGGAATCCTTCTTCAGATGAAGTAGGGTCCTGACCTGAAACGTCACCTATTCTTTTTCTCCAGAGATGGTGCCTGACCCACAGACCTACTCCAGCATTTTGTGTCTATCTTCGGTACAAACCAGCACCTGCAGTTCCATCCTCTACAATGAACATTAACCATTTAGTTCTGTCTCAGACAGCTATTAGAAACATAGAAAATAGATGCACGAGTAGGGCATTTGGCCCTTCGAGCCAGCACCGTGGCTGATCATCCAAAATCAGTAACCCTTTCCTGCTTTTTCCCCATATCCCTTGATTCCATTAGCCCTAAGAGCTAAATCTGATTCAATAGTTAACATTTCTGAATATAAAATAGGTAAAAAACATTTTTACACAGAGAGTGGTGAATGTCTGGAACTCTCTGCCACAGAAGGTAGTTGAGGCCAGTTCATTGGCTATATTTAAGAGGGAGTTAGATGTGGCCCTTGTGGCTAAAGGGATCAGGGGGTATGGAGAGAAGGCAGGTACAGGATACTGAGTTGGATGATCAGCCATGATCATATTGAATGGAGGTGCAGGCTCGAAGGGCCGAATGGCCTACTCCTGCACCTATTTGCTATGCTTATATCTAACTCTCTCTTGAATCCAGTGAATTGGCCTCCACTGCCTTCTGTGGTTGAGAATTCCACAGATTCACAACTCTCTGGGTGAAAAATGTTGGTCGTGCTCCTATTGGTTTCATTGCGTCATCAAGTACGGAAACAGGCCCTTCAGCCCAACCTGCCTGTGCTGACCGGCATCTCCCATCTACAATGATCCAACATGCCCGTCTTTGGCACATATCCCTCCAAACCTTTCCTGTCAAGGTACCTGGCCAAGTGTCTTTTAAATGTTGTTATAGTGCCTGGCTCAACCACCTCCTCTGGCTGCTCGTTCCATACACCCACCACTCTCTGTGTGAAAATAGTTTGAACGATCCTATCAAAGAAGCCTTGGTGAGTAACTGCAGTGCATCTTGCAGATGGCACATGGTGTAACTCCGTGTGCTGTTAGTGATGAAAATTAACCTTTCATCTGGGCTGTTGGCAGTGCAGGCTCCTTTATTGTGAAGGGTGTGGAGCCTCTAGTGCGTTAGAGCTACATTAAGACAAGCGTGCTGTATTGCTTTCCCCTCCTAGCTTGTCTTTTAGATCATTATAAAGGCTTTGGACTGTTTAGGAGTATTTTGTTTGAATCACCTTCAGAACACAGAGCCTTAGACATACACAAAATGCTGGAGTAACTCTGCGGGACAGGCAGCATCTCTGGAGAGAAAGAATGGATTTCGGGTCGAGACCCTTCTTCAGACTGAGTCAGCGGAGAGGGAGACTAGAGATATGAAAGGGGAAGGTGTGAAAACAAAGATAAAATGTAATCAGGAGGACAGTCAGACTGTTCGGAGAACTAGGAAGATGGAGGGATGGAGAGAGAGGGAAAGCTAGGGTGACTTGAAGTGAGAGGTCAAAATTCATGCCGCTGGATTGTAAGCTGGATTCAATGAGAATGCAGGGTGACTTGGACAGGTTGGGTGAGTGGGCAGATGCATGGCAGATGCAGTTTAATGTGGATAAATGTGAGGTTTTCCATTTAGGTAGCAAAAACAGGAAGGCAGATTATTATCTAAATGGTGTCAAGTTGGGAAAAGGGGAAGTACAACGGGATCTGGAGGGGTCCTTGATCATCAGTCAATGAAAGTAAGCATGCAAGTACAGCAGGCAGTGAAGCAAGAGAATGGCATGTTGGCCTTCATAACAAGAGGAGTTGAGTATAGGAGCAAAGAGGTCCTTCTGCAGTTGTACAGGGCCCTAGTGAGACCACACCTGGAGTATTGTGTGCAGTTTTGGTCCCCTAATTTGAGGAAGGACATTCTTGCTATTGAGGGAGTGCAATGTAGATTTACAAGGTTAATTCCCGGGATGGCGGGACTGTCATATGCTGAGAGAATGGAGCAGCTTGGCTTGTATACTCTGGAGTTTAGAAGGATGAGAGGGGTTCTTATTGAAACATATAAGATTATTAAAGCCCCTGTCCCACATTCCCGAGTTACTCACGAATTCTCCCAAGTTTTCCCCTTGATTCAAACTCGGAGATGCCAGCCGTAGGTATTCGGGGCTATTTTTTACTCGTGGACATTTTTCAACATGCTGAAAAAACGTCCCGACTTACCTGATGCCCTGAGTACCTACGACAGGCATTATGAGAAGCTATGAAATATCTACGAACTCCTACGGATATTCTGCAAGTTTGAATTGAGGGATAAACTCGGGATAATTCGTGAGTAACTCAGGAAAGTGGGACAGGGGCTTCAGGGTTTTGACACTCTAGAGGCAGTAAACATGTTCCAGATGTTGGGAGAGTCCAGAACCAGGGGCCACAGTTGAAGAACAAGGGGTAAGCCATTTAGAACAGAGATGAGGATACACTTTTTCACACAGAGAGTTGCGAGTCTGTGGAATTCTCTGCCTCAGAAGGCGGTGGAGGCGGGTTCTCTGGATACGTTCAAGCGAGCTAGATAGGGCTCTTAAAGATAGCGGAGACGGGATATGGGGAGAAGGCAGGAACGGGGCACTGATAGGGGATGATCAGCCATGATCACATTGAATGGTGGTGCTGGCTCGAAGGGTCGAATGGCCTACTCCTGCACCTATTGTCTATTGCCATTCAGCCCTTCGAGCCAGCACCGCCATTCAATATGATCATGGCTGATCATCCAGAATCAGTATCCCGTTCCTGCCTTCTCCCCATATCCCTTGATTCCGTTCGGCCCAAGAGCTCTATCTAACTCTCTCTTGAAAACATAGAACAGTACAGCGCAAGAACAGGCCCCCAGCTTCACAATGTTCGGGCTGAGCATGATGCCAAGACCATTACTAATATCTACCTGCATATAACTCATAGACCTCCATTCCCTGCATATCCACGTGCCTATGCAAAAGTCTTTTAAACATCACTATCCTACTTGCTTCAACCACCAGCGTGTTCCAGGCACTCACCTGCTTCTGTGAGCAAAAATCTTGCCCCACACATCTCATTTAAACCCCCCTCCCCATCTTAAAGATATGCTCTGTAATATTTGAAACCAGTCGAAGGATCTGTAGCCCCTGCTCTTGGCATACCCACACATAGTTTGTTATTGTCACCCGGTCAGTGGAAAGACAATCCAGCAGTCCAGTGTTAAAGGAATAACATTTAGTGCAAGGTAAAGTTGCATTCAATAATGTCCCTGGGTCTCCAGAGTGCTGGAGTAACTCAGCGCGTTAGGCAGCATCTTTGGAGAACACGTCCAGTCTCCTTCACCCTCTGAGTTACTCCAGCACTCGCTGTCGTTTGTAAACCAGCAGTTTCTTGTTTCTACTTCTGCTCCCAGTTCTGTCAAAACATAGTTTTGGAAGCTTAAGATGTTAAAGATGTGATATTGAAGCGTATTGGGTATACAGCTTACCTTCCATTTTCAAGGCAGGCGTGAGAGCTGCGATCACATTGTAACTCGCAGTAATCGAGCTGTTACATCCCCAATAGGTTGGTGCGCGGAACCGCCGCCGTTGCATTGGTTACATGATCTACAGAGGAGGGACATTCCCCGCGGGGTCGGCATTTCCTCAAAGCTGCAGGGTGGAGACAAATACAGGAAGACCAATGGTTATACGTAGAACCAAAGATCCTGTAGCGGAGCGAGATGGGAGTAACCTCTCACACACACGTGTAGTCCGCTCATGGGCGGATTCATGGGCCATTTTAGCAACCAGTCCCCGCCCTCTTGCTTCCGGCCAAAGATTGGATCCGCAGCGGGGAGAGGGAGTGTGGGGCCCGGGGCAGCGGGGAGAGGGAGTGTGGGGCCCGGGGCAGCGGGGAGAGGGAGTGTGGGGCCCGGGGCAGCGGGGAGAGGGAGTGTGGGGCCCGGGCAGCGGGGAGAGGGAGTGCGGGCCCGGGGCAGCGGGGAGGAGAGGGAGTGACGGGGCACGGGGAGAGGGAGTGCGGGCCCGGGGCAGCGGGGAGGGAGGTGTGGGCCCGGGGCAGCGGGGAGAGAGAGAGGCGGGGCCCGGGCAGCGGGGAGAGAGAGTGCGGGCCCGGGGAGAGGGAGTGTGGGGCCCGGGGCAGCGGGGAGAGAGAGTGCGTGGCGGGGGAGAGGGAGTGCGGGGGGGAGAGGAGTGGGGGCCCGGGGAGAGGAGTGTGGGGCCCGGGCAGAGGGAGAGGGGTGGGTGGGGCCGGGGAGAGGAGTGTGGGGCCGGGGGAGAGGGAGTGGGGGGGGCAGCGGGGAGAGGGAGTGGGGGGGGAGGAGGGAGGGGGGGGCGGGGGGAGGGGGAGGGGGGGGCCCGGGGCAGGGGGAGAGGGAGTGTGGGGCCCGGGGCAGCGGGGAGAGGGAGGGTGGGGCCCGGGGCAGCGGGAGAGGGAGTGTGGGGCCCGGGGCAGCGGGGGAGGGAGTGGGGGGCCCGGGGCAGCGGGGAGAGGGAGTGCGGGGCCCGGGGCAGCGGGGAGAGGGAGTGCGGGGCCACGGGAGAGGGAGTGCGGGGCCGGGGCAGCGGGGAGAGGGAGTGCGGGGCCCGGGGCGGGGAGGGGAGAGGGAGTGCGGGGCCGGGGCAGGGGGAGAGGGAGGGGGGGCCCGGGGAGAGGGAGTGCGGGGCCCGGGGCAGCGGGGAGAGGGAGTGCGGGGCCCGGGGCAGCGGGGAGAGGGAGTGCGGGGTCCGGGGCGGCGGGGAGAGGGAGTGTGGGGCAGCGGGGAGAGAGAGTGGGGGGCAGCGGGGAGAGGGAGTGCGGGGCAGCGGGGAGAGGGAGTGCGGGGCAGCGGGGAGAGAGAGTGCGGGGCAGCGGGGAGAGGGAGTGCGGGGCAGCGGGGAGAGGGAGTGCGGGGCAGCGGGGAGAGGGAGTGCGGGGCAGCGGGGCAGCGGGGAGAAGGAGTGTGGGGCAGCGGGGAGAGAGAGTGTGGGGCAGCGGGGAGAGGGAGTGTGGGGCAGCGGGGAGAGGGAGTGCGGGGCAGCGGGGAGAGAGAGTGCGGGGCAGCGGAGGAGAGGGAGTGTGGGGCCGGGGAGAGGGCAAGTGCGGGGCAGGGGGAGAGAGAGTGTGGGGCAAGCAGGGGAGAGGGAGTGTGGGGCCCGGGAGAGAGGGAGTGCGGGGCAGCGGGAGAGGGAGTGCGGGGCAGCGGGGCGAAGGGAGTGCGGGCAGCGGGGAGAGGGAGTGCGGGGAAGCGGGGAGAGAGAGTGCGGGGCAGCGGGGAGAGGGAGTGCGGGGCAGCGGGGAGAGGGAGTGTGGGGCAGCGGGGAGAGAGAGTGTGGGGCAGCGGGGAGAGGGAGTGCGGGGCCCGGGGCAGCGGGGAGAGGGAGTGCGGGGCCCGGGGCAGCGGGGAGAGAGTGTGCGGGGCCCGGGGCAGCGGGAGAGGGAGGGGGGGAGACATTGTAGTGAGGGGGCAGGCGATGGAGTGCCGGGGGGATAAGGCCTAGTGTGAGATCTTTGCTTAGAACCAAAGATCTTATGGCGAACCAAAGATACTAGAGGAGCTTAGAACGGAATAACAAGGAACTGCAGATGCTGATTTTTTATTAAAGACAGAAACATCCCCCATTCCTTCTCTCCAGAGATGCTGCCTGTCCCGCTGAGTTACGCCAGCTTTTCGTAGATACATATAACACACACATAGAAATTAGGTGCAGGAGTAGGCCATTCGGCCCTTCAGGCCTGCACCGCCATTCAATATGATCATGGCTGATCATCCAACTCAGTATCCCGTACCTGCCTTCTCACCATACCCCCTGATCCCTTTAGCCACAAGGGCCACATCTAACTCCCTCTTAAATATAGCCAATGAACTGGCCTCAACTACCTTCTGCGGGAGAGAATTCCAGAGATTCACCATTCTCTGTGTGAAAAAAGTTTTCCTCATCTCGGTCCTAAAAGATTTCCCCTTTATCCTTAAACTATGACCCCTTGTTCTGGACTTCCCCAACATCGGGAACAATCTTCCTGCATCTAGCCTGTCCAACCCCTTAAGAATTTTGTACGTTTCTATAAGATCCCCCCTCAATCTTCTAAATTCTAGCGAGTACAAGCCGAGTCTATCCAGTCTTTCTTCATATGAAAGTCCGGACATCCCAGGAATCAGTCTGGTGAACCTTCTCTGTACTCCCTCTATGGCAAGAATGTCTTTCCTCAGATTAGGAGACCAAAACTGTACGCAATACTCCAGGTGTGGTCTCACCAAGACCCTGTACAACTGCAGTAGAACCTCCCTGCTCCTATACTCAAATCCTTTTGCTATGAATGCTAACATACCATTCGCCTTCTTCACTGCCTGCTGCACCTGCATGCCTACTTTTAATGGCTGGTGTACCATGACACCCAGGTCTCGTTGCATCTCCCCCTTTCCTAATCGGCCACCATTCAGATAATACATTCAGACAATGTGTGTGTGTGTAAATATATATATGTGTATATATATATGTGTGTGTATATATATATATGTGTGTATATATATGTATATATGTGTGTGTGTATATATATGATATATATGTGTGTATATATGTATATATATGATGTACACACACACACATATATACACACACTAATATATACACACACACACACACATATATATGTGTGTGTGTGTGTATATTAGTGTGTGTATATATGTGTGTGTGTATGTGTATATATGTGTGTGTGTATATATATATGTGTGTGTATATATATATGTGTGTGTGTATATATATGTGTGTATATATATATGTGTGTGTGTATATATATATATACACACACAGTGCCTTCCATAATGTTTGGGACAAAGACCCATCATTTATTTATTTGCCCCTGTACTCCATAATTTGAGATTTGTGATAGAAAAAAATCATGTGGTTAAAGTGCACATTGTCAGATTTTATGAAAAAGTATTTTATTTTATTAAAGGGTATTTTTATACATTTTGGTTTTACCATGTAGAAATTACAGCTGTGTTTATACATAGTCCCCTCATTTCAGGGCACCATAATGTTTGGGACACATGGCTTCACAGGTGTTTGTAATTGCCCAGGTGTGTTTAATTGCCTCCTTAATGCAGGTGTAAGAGAGCTCTCAGCACCTAGTCTTTCCTCCAGTTGTTCCATCACCTTTGGAAACTTTTATTGCTGTTTATCAACATGAGGACCAAAGTTGTGCCAATGACAGTCAAAGAAGCCATTATGAGACTGAGAAACAAGAATAAAACTGTTAGATACATCAGCCAAGCCTTAGGCTTACCAAAATCAACTTTGGAACATCATTAAGAAGAAAGAGAGCACTGGTGAGCTTGCTAATCGCAAAGGGACTGGCAGGCCAAGGAAGACCTCCACAGTTGGTGGCAGAAAAATTCTCTCTGTAATAAAGAAAAATCCCCAAACACATGTCCGACAGATCAGAAACATTCTTCAGGAGTCAGGTGTGGATTTGTCAATGACCACTGTCCGCAGAAGACTTCATGACCAGAAATACAGAGGCTACACTGCAAGATGCAATCCATTAGGTTAGCCGCAAAAATAGGATGGCCAGGTTACAGTTTGCCAAGAAGTACCTAAAAGAACAACCACAGTTCCTGGAAAAAGGAATTGTGGACAGATGAGATCAGAGTGATGGCAAGAGCAAAGTATGGAGGAGAGAAGGAACTGCCCAAGAAACAAAGCATACCACCTCATCTGTGAAACACAGTGGTGGGGGTGTTATGGCCTGGCCATGTATGGCTGCTGAATGTACTGGCTCACGTATCTTCATTGATGGTACAACTGCTGATGGCAGGCGCATAATGATTTTTTTTTCACTTTAGTCTTTATTGCTTTTATGCATACACAAATAAAACACAAATATAACAACGAAACATACAACAATGCAGTGAAACATACAACAGTGCAGCGGGAGGTTCAGTTTACAATTAATGATGCAGTATACAGAATTATTTTCTTAAAAAAGCCTTTTCCAATAACTTACATTATTGTCAATAAAATGATACAGTGTTGATGTCTATATTTCTATACCTAATCCATATTTACCATTTTCTGTTAAACCCATCTTCTTTCACTCTTAGAGAATATGTCATTTTCTCCATCACAAATATTTCCTGTACTATGTCTAACCATCGTCTAAGTCTGGGTGTGTCCGCTGCAAGCCAGTTTCTTGTAATGGCCTTTCTGCCAGCTGTGAGTAGGATTTTAACCAAGTAATGATCTTCCTTCAGCACTACTCTAGTTATATTACCCAGGTATAAAATGGAACACTTCTTGGAGACTATATATCCTAATACCTCCTTTAATGCTGAATTCACTCTGTCCCAAAATGGTTCTATTTTTGGGCAACTCCAGAAGATATGTGCATGATTTGAGTCTCCAGCATGTTTGCTGCCTTGGAATTTGCTTGTTTTTTATGTTAGGTGTAATAAAGAAACAAATCAAATGTTTCCAGTTAAATTCTCTCAATTTTTGTGAATTAGTGGATGTCTGCAGTGTTACACACATATGATGCCATTCTTCTTCTGAGACTGTGATGTTCAATTCCTTTTCCCACTTAAATTGTACATAAAATGTAGTTTTAGCTTGACATTCCATTACACTATGATAAAGTTTCCAAATAATTCTTGATGTTTTTTAATGATACGCATTAACTATTGCTTCTACCACTGGATTCTTTTCATCTAGTGCCTCCCTTTTAACTTTTTTAATGTAATAATCTCTCAGTTGGAGGTTTCTAGTCAAGTCTTGGTTCCGAAGTGCAAATCTATCCTTCAAATCTTGAAAACTTCTTAGGTCTCCATTGTCAGTAACAGTACAAAATGCAGTCATTCTTTCTTCATCCACTCTTTCAATGTTGAATCATACATCCCTGGTTTAAATTCACTATCCAAAGCTATCCATCTTAATACTTTTGTCCTTTGTTCAGTTTAAGTTGTCTGGTAAGAGTGAACCAGGTTTCTAAAGTAAATATCGTTATTGGATCGATTATTCTCCTGATATGTCCAGGAAGCGCTTTTTCTCCCAAGAGTGTTTGGATGTGGAAGTCAGGAATATATGTTTCAATCTCTTTCCACCTAGCTATATAGCTGTCCTCACACCAATTAATTAGTGGTCGAAGTTGGGCTGTGTAGAAATATATCCTAAAATTTGGAAGTGCCATTCCACCTTTGTCCTTTGGCAACTGGAGTGTAGTGTATCAAACTCGGGCCTTATTTCCTCCCCAAATAAACCTAGATATTAATTTATCCCATTCCGTGAATTGTTTTAATGGTACCTCTATTGGCAGAGATTGAAACAAGTACAATAGCCTTGGCAAAATATTCATTTTCACCACATTTATCTTACTACTAAAATCCATTGGATAGGTGGACCATCTTTCTATATCCTTTCTTATGTTTTGGTTGATGTTTTATAATTGGCCCCATACAACATTGGTTTTATATATACCCCTAGGTATTTGATTGATTTTGAATCCCATTTAATATTATACTTTTGTTTGATTTCTTCTGAAGGAGCACAATTAAATAGGAGGGTTTGAGTTGTTGAAATATTCACTTTATATCCTGCATAGAAATTACAATTCTCTATGATTCCCATCCTTGGAAAGGAGGTGTTTACTTCCGTGAGATACATCATTACGTCATCTGCAAAACGGCCAATTTTCTGTTCTCCGTCTCTTATAGTTACTCCCCTCAGTTCCCTATCTTGACGAATCGCTTGAGCCAATGGTTCAATAGGAAGGAACTGCCCAAGAAACAAAACACCACCTCATCTGTGAAACACAGTGGTGGGGGTGTTATGGCCTGGGCATGTATGGCTGCTGAAGGTACTGGCTCACTTATCTTCATTGATGATACAACTGCTGATGGTAGTAGCATAATAAATTCTGAAGTGTATAGACACATTCAATCTGCTCAAGTTCAAACAAATGCCTCAAAACTCATTGGCCGGCGGTTCATTCTACAGCAAGACAATGATCCCAAACATACTGCTGAAGCAACAAAGGAGTTTTTCAAAGTTAAAAATGGTAAATTCTTGAGTGGCCAAGTCAATCACCCGATCTGAACCCAATTGAGCATGCCTTTAATATGCTGAAGAGAAAACTGAAGGGGACTAGCCCCCAAAACAAGCATAAGCTAAAGATGGCTGTAATACAGGCCTGGCAGAGCATCACTAGGGAAGACACCCAGCAACTGGTGATGTCCATGAATTGCAGACTTCAGGCAGTCATTGCATGCAAAGGATATGCAACAAAATATATATATATATACATTTCGTATACACACACACGCGCGCGCATATATTAGACACACAGAGATGTATAGAAAATAAACATGCACACCTATTTATACGTGTATACACATGTACATATGTGGGTGTGTTTATTTTCTACACATCTGTGTTTAATATATGCGTGTGTATATATGTGTGTGTATGCATATACGTGTGCGTGTATATATATGTGTGTGTGTCTATGTCTATGTATATATATATAGGTATACAAAAAGCGAACACCTCCGCTCGGTCCGCAAGAACCTACCTGAACTCCCGGTGGCTCAGCACTTCAACTCCCCCTCCCATTCCCAATCCGACCTCTCTGTCCTGGGTCTCCTCCATTGCCAGAGTGAGCAACACCGGAAATTGGAGGAACAGCACCTCATATTCCGCCTGGGTAGCGTGCGGCCGGCGGGCATGAACATTGAATTCTCCCAATTTTGCTAGCCCTTGCTGTCTCCTCCCCTTCCTTAACCCTCGAGCTGTCTCCTCCCATCCCCCCGCCCTCGGGCTCCTCCTCCTCCCCTTTCTCCTTCCTTCTCCCCCCCCACCCCCTATCAGTCTGAAGAAGGGTTTCGGCCTGAAACGTCACCTATTTCCTTCGCTCCATAGATGCTGCTGCTGCTGCACCCGCTGAGTTTCTCCAGCATTTTTGTGTACCTTCGAGTTTCCAGCATCTGCAGTTCCTTCTTGAACACAAAATATATGTGTGTATGTATATATGTGCTTGTATATTTGCGTGTGTTTGTGTGTGTGTATATGTGTGTGTGTGTGTGTATATATGTGTGTGTGTGTATATGTGTGTGTATATATGTGTGTGTGTGTGTATATGTGTGTGTGTATATATGTGTGTGTGTGTGTGTATATGTGTGTGTGTGTATATATGTGTGTGTGTGTGTGTATATATGTGTGTGTATATGTGTGTGTGTATATATGTGTGTGTGTGTATATATAATACGCATGCGCCGAACTGAGAGGCAGCAAGTCCTTGTAGCTCCGAGTTTTGTTTTAGTGTTTTAGCGTTTTAGTGTGTTTTGTTTAGTGTTTTATTTAGTTTAGTTTAGTTTTTGTGAAGGACAAGGACAAGGACTTGGATACAAGTCCTTGTAGCTCAGAGTTTTGTTTAGTGCTTTAGTGCTTTAGTGTGTTTTGTGCGTTGGCTGCTGCCGCTGCTGCTGTGCAGTAATTTTTACACAGCATGTGTAGAGTCGCGTATAGGAGGGATGAACTCCTTATGTGGCGACGGACAGCTTACGGAATAAAACACCATATTCCGTCTGAGCTGAAGAAGCCGTTCCGTGGTTGCCGTGCAGGTGCCAGGCTAAGGGCCAGGCTAAGGGCCTGGAGGTGGAGATACAAGCCGTTTCTGCCATCAATCCTTATGGGGAACGTCAACTCATTCCCTAACAAGTGTGAGGAGTTGGAGGCCCTTATGAAGAACCAACGGGTCTACCGTGAGTGCAGTCTCATGTGTTTTACCGAGACGTGGCTGATGGACATCATCCCGGATTCCTGTGTGGATCTCCCCGGCTTCACTACGGTACGAGCAGATAGAGACCCAAAGGCGAGTGGGAAGATCAAAGGTGGGGGACTTGCTCTGCTTGTGAACAATAGATGGTGTAATCCAGGTCACATAACTGTGAAAGATAAGATCTGTTGTCGGGATATTGAGCTCCTGGCGGTTGGACTGAGACCTTATTATGTACCGAGGGAGTTCTCCCACATCGTCGCCATTATTGTTTACATTCCTCCTCGAGCGGAGCCTGTAGTCGCATGTGACGTCATCCAAGAGACTGTCGCGAGATTACAGACCCAACACCTGGGCGTACTCATTGCCTTATCAGGGGACTTCAATCATGTGAACATCAGCCCCCACTTGTCAGGCTTCTCACAGTATGTTGACTGTCCCACAAGGCACAATAAGACACTGGACTTGTGCTATGTCAATGTCAAGGAGGCCTATAGTGTCTTAGCCTTTCCACCGCTTGGCAAATCAGATCACAACCTGGTTTATCTAAGGCCTTCTTACAAACCCTGTGTACTAAGACAGCCTACAACCACCCGGTCTTTCAGAAAGTGGACACCAGAGGCCAGTGAATCACTGACGGACTGCTTTCAATGCACAGACTGGGACATACTGATGGAGCCACAGGAATTAAACAGCTGTATGGACATCGACAGGATGGCTGGATGCATAACGGACTACATCAACTTCTGTAGGGATGTTGTTGTGCCAGTAAGAACTGTTTGTTGCTTTCCCAATAACAAACCTTGGATTACAAGCAACATCAAGAGCCTCCTGAACGAGAAAAAGGAGGCTTTCAAGGTCGGTGATCGGGGAAAAAATCTAGAGGGTGCAGCACCACTTGAAAAGGAGTATGAAGCAGGGAAAAGGGGACTATAAAAGGAAGCTGGAGAAGAAACTGCAGTACAACAACATCAAAGAGGTGTGGAGAGGAATGAAGACCATCACTGGCTTCAAGGAGAAGAGAAGCCAGCCGTCAGGAGACGTGGACAAGGCCAATGAGTTTAACCTGTTCTATAACAGGTTTGATGTGGTATCCACTCCCACCTCTACAGGTGCAGCCTCTCCCCCCACCATCACCTCCACGAGGCAGCCCCCCCAACACCACAGCTGCAGCACCTCCTATGCCGGCATCTCCTCAACTGCTCTTCACGGGGGACGAGGTGAGAGCTGAGCTGAGGAGGTTGCGCCCTGGTAAAGCAGCTGGCCCTGATGGTGTATGCCCCAGGCTACTAAAAGACTGTGCGGCTCAGCTGGCGGAGCCGCTCCAGACCATTTTCAACCTGAGCCTCCAGTCAGGGAGGGTACCAGGTCTGTGGAAAACATCATGTCTCGTGCCGGTTCCCAAAGCAGGGCGGCCGACCGAGATCAACGACTACAGACCGGTGGCCCTTACATCCCATATCATGAAAACAATGGAGCGGCTACTCATTCGTCTCCTGAGACCACAAGTCCAGCACGCACTCGACCCACTACAGTTTGCATACCAGGAGAACATTGGGGTGGATGACGCAGTCCTCTACATGCTGCACCGGATCTACTCCTTTTTGGACAAACCCGGTGGCTATGTGAGGATTATGTTCTTCGACTTCTCAAGTGCGTTCAACACCATCCAACCCCTGATTCTGAATGACAAGCTTAAGAAGATGGGGGTGGATTCCACATTTATCTCCTGGATATACGACTACCTGACGGGTCGACCACAGTTTGTCAAGCTGGGGGACAGTGTCTCTGGCACAGTGGTGTGCAATGTTGGAGCCCCACAGGGAACGGTTCTGGCCCCGTTCCTCTTCACCCTGTATACAGCAGACTTTAACTATAAGTCTGACACATGCCACGTACAGAAATATTCAGATGATACAGCGATTGTGGCATGTGTAAGGAACGGGCAGGAGGAGGAATACAGGAACTTGACCAGTTCCTTTTGTGCCTGGAGTGAAGAGAACTGTCTCATCCTGAACACAACTAAGACTAAAGAGATGGTGGTTAATTTTGGCAGGTCCAAGCTCCCCCTTCAGCCGGTCAATGCTGCAGGGGCTGACATTGAGGTGGTGCAGACATATAAATACCTTGGAGTGCACCTTGATAACAAACTGGACTGGTCTGTCAACTCTGACTCCCTCTACAAAAAAGGCCAGAGCAGACTCTTTTTCCTCAGAAGGCTCAAATCCTTCAATGTGTGTAATGATATGCTGCACATGTTTTACAACACTGTGGTTGCAAGTGTTATTTTCTACGCTGTTGTCTGCTGGGGCAACAGCATTAGTGCAAAAAACAACAAGAAGCTGGTCAAACTGGTTAAACGAGCTAGCTCAGTGCTGGAGGGGAGAGTAGACTCTGGGATGGATGTGCTTGAGAGGCGTATGAGGCACAAGGTGCAGGTCATCCTGAAAAACCCCGGGCATCCCCTCCATGTAATTCTGGAGAGTCAAAAGAGCACTCGGAATAACAACCGGCTCCTCTCCCTGCCCTGTAGAACGGAGCGGTTCAGGAGATCCTTCACCCCTGCAGCCATTAGATTTTATAATTCGGACCGCTAGGCTGTAGGGGGATGCATTTTGCAATTTTTAATTGTTAATTATTGGTCTTTTTAAGTATTTATTGCTCTCAGGTAGTGTCCACATTGTATTCTATGTATTTTCTGTCTGCGTTCGTTTTGAATCTGTGGGTTTGTTGGTTGGGGGCTTCTGGACATCTGAATTTCCATGAGGGGATCAATAAAGTATTTATTATTATTATTATTATTATTATTATTATTATGTGTGTGTGTGTATATATGTGTGTGTGTATATGTGTGTGTGTATATGTGTGTGTGTGTATATATGTGTGCGTGTGTGTATAGGGTGATTTCACGAAAGGTCACTGGAGCGTAGATCCGCACCCACGTGACCGAAAATTTTAACTGGAGTGCATGCGTCACTTCCGGTACATGTTAGTGAATGGTAAAACATGCACTTTCACACCCGTTAAAAACATCGAAAACGGCCCGTTTTTGAGCTGCAATTAACTGTACCAGTCGGGGTGACCGTGAGGAACAACTACCTAAATTTACAGTCCAAAAAAAAGATAGAAACTAAGGTAAATTCAAGAGGGAGCTGAAGGTGTCAAAACGGCGGAAGTTGTTATTGGACATTTGCCGTGGAGATTTAAAGATCCAAAATATCGGGAATTATCGCGTTTGCTCGCTGCATTTCATCAAAAGTAAGGCATTATGTTTTATCTTTATTCATTTGTTATATGAAAAGTTTTAAAAGTGAAAAATCCGTCAGTAAAATTGCAAAATCGCCCATGGTTCTCTGGTGGGTTTTAACATGCAAAATGAAAACGGTTCTGAAGCTCCATTTACCATTTAAATAATCGTAAACTATCAATGCGTTTTGAAATAAATTTTACTGAGATGCAAGCTAAGGAATGGGATAATTGTCAGCTGTTGGACAAAAGCAGGACATTTTATTATTTGCCAAAATATATTTCTCAATGTTTCTTGTTTAAAGCCTGCACAATCACCCAAACTACTTATTTATTTATTTATCAGAAGCCTCAGAAGCGTTTTCATTTTGCATGTTAAAACCCACCTGAGAACAATTGGCGATTTTGCAATTTTACTGACGGATTTTTAACTTTTAATACTTTTCATATAACAAATGAATAAAGATAAAAAGTCCATAATGCCACTTTTGATGAAATGCAGCGAGCAATCGCGATAATTCCCGATATTTTGGATCTTTAAATCTCCACGGCAAATGTCCAATAACAACTTCCGCCGTATTTACACCTTCAGCTCCCTCTTGAATTTACCTTAGTTTCTATCTTGTTTTTTGGACTGTAAATTTAGGTAGCTGTTCCTCACGGTCACCCCGACTGGTACAGTAAATTGCAGCTCAAAAACGGGCCGTTTTCGATGTTTTTAACAGGTGTGAAAGAGCGTGTTTTACCATTTACTAACATGTACCGGAAGTGACGCATGTACTCCAGTTAAAATTTTCGGTCACGTGGGTGCGGACCTACGCTCCAGTGACCTTTAGTGAAATCACCCTATATGTGTGTGTGTGTGGGGCGGGGCTGCAGCTGCTGGTCTACACTGGGGCCAGTGCTGTGTGTGTGGGGCGGGGCTGCAGCTGCTGGTCTACACTGGGGCCAGTGCTGTGTGTGTGGGGCGGGGCTGCAGCTGCTGGTCTACACTGGGGCCAGTGCTGTGTGTGTGGGGCGGGGCTGCAGCTGCTGGTCTACACTGGGGCCAGTGCTGTGTGTGTGTGTGGGGCTGCAGCTGCTGGTCTACACTGGGGCCAGTGCTGTGTGTGTGTGTGGGGCGGGGCTGCAGCTGCTGGTCTACACTGGGGCCAGTGCTGTGTGTGTGTGTGGGGCGGGGCTGCAGCTGCTGGTCTACACTGGGGCCAGTGCTGTGTGTGTGTGTGGGGCTGCAGCTGCTGGTCTACACTGGGGCCAGTGCTGTGTGTGTGTGTGGGGCTGCAGCTGCTGGTCTACACTGGGGCCAGTGCTGTGTGTGTGTGTGGGGCTGCAGCTGCTGGTCTACACTGGGGCCAGTGCTGTGTGTGTGTGTGGGGCGGGGCTGCAGCTGCTGGTCTACACTGGGGCCAGTGCTGTGTGTGTGTGTGGGGCTGCAGCTGCTGGTCTACACTGGGGCCAGTGCTGTGTGTGTGTGTGGGGCGGGGCTGCAGCTGCTGGTCTACACTGGGGCCAGTGCTGTGTGTGTGTGTGGGGCTGCAGCTGCTGGTCTACACTGGGGCCAGTGCTGTGTGTGTGTGGGGCGGGGCTGCAGCTGCTGGTCTACACTGGGGCCAGTGCTGTGTGTGTGTGTGGGGTGGGGCTGCAGCTGCTGGTCTACACTGGGGCCAGTGCTGTGTGTGTGGGGCGGGGCTGCAGCTGCTGGTCTACACTGGGGCCAGTGCTGTGTGTGTGGGGCGGGACAGGCAGGGTCTGTGGAGAACACGGCTCGGGACACTTCCCCATTGGTCCAGTGGCTGCATGATGACAGTGTGCTGTGATTGGCGGAGCAGAGCGGGGCCGGGCTGTGATTGGCGGAGCGGGGCCGGGCTGTGATTGGTGGAGCGGGGCCGGGCTGTGATTGGTGGAGCGGGGCCGGGCTGTGATTGGCGGAGCGGGGCCGGGCAGTGATTGGCGGGTTGCCGCTGACATGCGCGTTGGCGGTCGCGGGTCGCGGCCTCCTGAAGATGCAGAGGAAGTTGCATCAGGGGAAGATGCAGCGAAGCCCCGGGTGAAGCCGGCTCTGGCACCGGCACCGGCACTGGCACCGGCACAGGCACTGGCACTGGGTGAGGGCTGCACTGGGTGAGGGCTGCACTGGGTGAGGGATCGGAGGGGGAGGAACACTGAGGGAGAAAGATGGAGGACATTGAGGGAGGGGGGAACACTGAGGGGGAGGGGGCTGAGGGACTTTGAGTAGGTATGTTGCAAAGCCTACCTGAAGCGTCCTTGAAAATCTTCCGTTGTGGGTGTGCGCGATTTTGGCGCCGTTTAGAGGGGGCGGGTTTAAAACGCGATTTTCTCTAAGCTGTTCCAATCGAAAATGTTCAGCCTAGTTAATTATTAACGAAAAATCGCTGGAAGACCCCGTCGCAAAAGCTATTATTAGGTTTAAAGGCCTTGAATAATAGTTATAGTAGTTTAAAAATCAATCTCTAAACCCGCGACCGTCACCAACCGCTGGGTCTCATAAAGCAAATAGCAGAAGTTAGGTTGTATATTTTTACATTAAAAAGGGCTTCTAAAGATCCCGTTATACAAAGTTTAATATTGCGAGTAGCTCAATTTGGGCCCATTATATCCCGCAGTATTTTTCTCGGCATTTGAGGCACAAATCTACCGCAATGTGAACGTTCTAAACCAGCGCGTTCCACAGGGACCCACTGAAAAGCTGATTTAAATGGGCATTTATTTACAGCAATTAAACACTAAATTCCTTCCATTTGGCCTATAAATTAATGTAAATGAGATTTAAAAATCATGTTTTATTGTGAATTATTTGTGAATATTATTTGGACATTTAGGCTATTTAAAAATGTTAATCATTTATTAAGAAATGGATAGATGTTTAGATCTAGTAATTGAAGTCTGAAATTAGCTACAATTAGGTAACTAACTAATTATATGCTTTAATTTCAGGTCATCCAAGTAAGATTATTTTATATTTGTTTCAGAATGCTTCAATCTATGATAACTGAAAATTTCATTCAGTTCTCTTAATTTTTAAGAAAGTTATGGGCTTTTGACTGTTCACGATCACAGCTTTTTTGTTATGTCCATAGAAAATCAATAGGGAACAAGATGCTCATTTCCCAGTATGAAAATGGCCATAACTTTTTAAATACTTGAGATATGAAAGTGAATTAGGTGTCAAATTAAACTTATTTTTATGCTTTATCTGATGGGATAAATTACAGACTTGATTTTTAAAATCTCAAAATTTTGTAACATTGCTACTTTGAGGGAGGGGGGGGACTTATTAGTGATGGGTGAGCAAGTTTATTTTAGTCCCATACCGATATTGTACAATGTATTGTCACAGGTTTAGGCTTATTATTGTAAAATGCATTGAGGTACAGTGGAAAGCTTTGTTTTCCATGTTAACAACACGCACCAGATCAGATAAAACTGTATAGAATATATATAAATATAATTAAGTCAAATTAAGTCAATAGGTTTACTTTATTGTGCAACAGGCTTAGGTTTATTATTCTCACATGTTTGGAGGTACAGTGAAAAGCTTCGTTTTGTATGCTACACAAACAGATCATATAGTAAGATTATATATAAATATGATGAAGCCAAACTCAAGTACAATAGGTATGGGTTTTATTATTATCACATGTACTGAGTTGTGCCATGTATCGTCACAGGTTATTGTTGTCGTGTGTACTGAAGTACAGTGAAAAGCTTTGTTTTGCATGTTATCCAAACGGATCAGATAATACTGTGAATAGAGATGGCACAGCCTCAGAATAAAAGGACATACCTTAAGACAGAAGATGAGGAGGAATTTCTTTAGCCAGAGGATAGTGAATCTGTGAAATTTATTGTCACTGATGGTGGTGGAGACCAAGTCATTGGGTATTTTCAAATCGTGGAGATTGACAGGTTCTTGATTAGTAAGGGTGTCACAGTATTCCAAAGTATTTTGGCAAAATATATCGATATGACCAATTTAATTTGCACTTGGAAAAATAGGGGTAAATAAGTGAAAAACACCTTTATTGAAGACAACGGATGAGGTAGTTCTTTTGGAAGTAACGGAAAAGGTGGATCTGGCATTGATGGGAAGAAATCATATCCATCACTTGTGGACATTAGGGCTATGAAAGACTGCCTATTGATTAAGCCAAGGTCTTTTGAGAGAGAATTTAAGAGCATGAGAAATTTGGAACTACTTTTCTGCCAGCGGCTGTTGATGCCTGGTCATATAACTTGAAATCTGAATTAATTCACCAGAAACATATGATAGGTTTTGATGATTTAGTGGAAAAGGAAGATGTGTGTAGGTCAGCCATGATCCTATTTGTAGCGAGGGAGAGGATGAGGAGGGTAACGCTTCTGTGATCTAAATGTGGTGCCTGAAAGAATGGTGGAAGTAGATTAGTTAAGAGATACAGCGTGGAAACAGGCTATACGGCCCACCGAGTCCGCGCGACCAGTGATCCCCGCACACTAGCACGATCCGACACACACTGGGGACAATTTACAATTATACCAAGCCAATTAGCTTTCAAACCTACATGTCTTTGGAGTGTGGGAGGAAACCTACGCAGATCTGGGAATAACCGTGCATAGTTCCTTGAAGGTGGAATCTCATATAGATAGGGTGGTAAAGAAAGCTTTTGGTATGCTAGCCTTTATAAATCAGAGCATTGACTATAGAAGCTGGGATGTAATGTTAAAATTGTACAAGGCATTGGTGAGACCAAATCTGGAGTATGGTGTACAATTTTGGTCGCCCAATTATAGGAAGGATGTCAACAAAATAGAGAGAGTACAGAGGAGATTTACTAGAATGTTGCCTGGGTTTCAACAACTAAGTTACAGAGATAGGTTGAATAAGTTAGGTCTTTATTCTCTGGAGCGCAGAAGGTTAAGGGGGGACTTGATAGAGGTCTTTAAAATGATGAGAGGGATAGACAGAGTTGATGTGATCAAGCTTCTCCCTTTGAGAATGGGGAAGATTCAAACAAGAGGACATGACTTCAGAATTAAGGGACAGAAGTTTAGGGGTAACATGAGGGGGAACTTCTTTACTCAGAGAGTGGGAGCGGTGTGGAATGAGCTTCCAGTGGAAGTGGTGGCGGCAGGTTCGTTGGTATCATTTAAAAATAAATTGGATAGGCATATGGATGAGAAGGGAATGGAGGGTTATGGTATGAGTGCAGGCAGATGGGACTAAGGGAAAAAAGTTGTTCGGCACGGACTTGTAGGGCCGAGATGGCCTGTTTCTGTGCTGTAATTGTTATATGGTTTTCATAGAAAACACACTAAACATAAATTTTCAAATTTTCAATTTTCACATGGAGAACTTACCAACTCCATACAGACAGCACCCGCAGTCAGGATCGAACCACGGTCTCTGGTGCTGCAAGGCAGCAACTCTACTGCTGTGCCACCTTGTTATGGTCACAAATTTCAGAAAGGAATTGGATAAATATCTGAAAGGGCCTAAATCTCAACTTAAAACGTCACCTATCCATGTTCTCCAGAGATGCTGCCTGACCCGTTGAGTTACTCCAGCAATCTGTCCTTTTGTGTATTAACCAACATCTGCACTTCCTTGTTTTTACATTCTAAGTTTATATTGTAAAGAGGCCAAGCAGGGAGTACAACTCATTAGTCTTGTTGTCTCAGCTTTCACCATTGCTGAACCTCTACAGCCAGAAATGTTAGACTTTAGCGATACAGCGCAGAAACGAGCCTTTGGGCCCACCGAGTCCACGCCGACCAGTGATCACCGCGTACACTAGCTCTGTCGTGCAATTTCCAATTTTACAGAAGTCAAGTAACAAACCTGCACATTTTTAGAGAGTGTGAGGAAACTGGAGCACCCAGAGAAAACCCACGTATTCACAGAGAGAACTTAGAAACATCACATGTAGTCAGGATCGAACCCGGTCCTCTGGTGCTATGAGCGCAACTCTACCACCGTGCTGGCCAAAATGTTGCTGTGATTCAATTGCAAAATTGTGCCTAAATAGTGTTCTTGTTATTAGTGCTTTATAATTCATCCGGATTGTAAGTGAACGGGTATTGTAAGTTGGAAAGAAAAAAGTCTGGAGTAACTCAGCGGGCCAGGCAGCATCTCTGGAGAACATGGATAGGTGACGTTTTCACAGAGTGCTGGAGTAACTCAGCGGGTCAGGCAGCATCTCTGGAGAACATGGATAGGTGACGTTTCACAGAGTGCTGGAGTAACTCAGCGGGCCAGGCAGCATCTCTGGAGAACATGGATAGGTGACGTTTCGGGTTGGACCCTTCTTCAGAAACGTCACCTATCCATGTTCTCCCTGCATGCTGCCTGACCTGTTGAGTTATTTTAACATTTTGTGCCTTTTCTTTGTAAACCAGCATGTGCACTTCCCTGTTTTTACAGCATACGTTAGAATATGTAAAGTAGGAAAAAAAACTCTAAATAAAATGAGAAATATGTTGTTCAGTTATGAGTGCATTTGGAGATCAGGTTTTAGATGACTGAAACCAAACTTGGCATTTGAGGTCAGCAATTTAAGAGGTGCCTTGATCTACATAATGTGTAGGAAAGAACTAGACACTGGTTTAAATCGAAGATAGACACAAAATGCTGGGGTAACTCAGCGGGACAGCAGCAGGTAGGCAGCATCTCTGGGGAGAAGGAATGGATGACGTTTCAGGTCGAGACCCTTCTTCAGTCTAATTAGAATCCACTATTGAAGTTTTATTTCCTTAGTTTGTGAATTATTTTCTTGTTTACATTGCGAACTTAAGCTTCAAATCTGGCGTGGTATAAATGAAGGGAAAAAATATTGTTTTTTAGTGAGCAATGAAGTGTGAGCAATTTTGGGCCCCAGATCTGAGGAATGATGTGCTGGCACTGGAGAGGGTCCAGAGGAGGTTTATGAGAATGACCCCAGGAATGAATGGGTTAACATATGATGAGCATTTGACAACACTGGGCCTGTACTCGCTGGAGTTCAGAAGGATGAGGGGGTACCTCATTGAGGGTGGTGAATCTTTGGAATTCTTTGCCACAGACGGTTGTGGCGGCCAAGTCAATGGATATTTTTAATGCGGAGATTGGCAGATTTGTGATTAGTCAAGTCACTTTTATTTTATAGCACATTTAAAAAACAACTCTCGTTGAACAAAGTGCTTTACATTGGTGAAGGTATTAACGTTCTACAACATTGGTTCATAGATTAAGTACATACATAAATACATACATATAGCCCTCCCTCAGAGGACGTCAAGAAAGGCTTGAGAGTAAAGATGAGTTTTAAGTCTCGACTTAAAAGAGTCGATGGAGGGGGCAGTTCTGATGGGAAGAGGGATGCTGTTCCAAAGTCTAGGAGCTGCAACCGCAAAGGCGCGGTCGCCCCTGAGCTTATGCCTAGACCGCGGGATGTTCAGTAGCCCCTACTCAGCCGATCTGAGGGACCTGGAGGTGGTGTGGTGGGTAAGCAGTGATTAGTGCGGGTGTCCGGGTTATGGGGAGAAGGCAGGAGAATGGGGTTAGGAGGGAGAGATATATCAGCCATGATTGAATGGTGGAGTAGACTTGATGGGCTGAATGCCCTAATTCTGTGCTTATCACTTTTGTACTTATGAAGTATATTTGCATGATGCCAATATTTCTAATCTTGTTCTTTCTTGTGTGTTTTTTTCCATGTGAACAGTGTAATTTTGACTGCTATGGCGGTAGATGGGAGATTCTCCACCTTTAAGGAGTTCAGTCCACTGTATTACTTGCTTAACGCGATTCCAGCAAAAGTTCAGAAAGGATTTAGAAATGTGGCTGTACATCTCACGGCCCTCGATGCCAATAAGGACTTCATTGCGGTGGGCACCAACATCGGCATGCTTTACCTCTACTCCAGGCGGATGAACAAGATGACTAAATATAATTTAGAGGTAGGTTTCACCATCAGCTTCTGATTGCAGTTGTGTGAATCTCCGGTGTCCTCGAGTGGAAAGCCGTGTCTTGGGAGAAGATGCAGTGGAGATGGAGAAATTGAGGGTAAAGAATCACCTTGTGATCACCTGGTCTTCCTTCCAAGAGGCAGGTTAGGAGGTGGTGTGGCCAAGGTAACCATCAGAGTTGATGGGATTGTAATAGACATCCTAGATATCCTGTGCAGGAAAGAACTGCAGATGCTGGTTTAAACCAAAGATAGACACAAAATGCTGGAGTAACTCGGCGGGACAGGCAGCATCTCTGAAGAGAAGGAATGGGTGACATTTTGGGTCTGAAGTAGGGTCTCGACCCGAAACATCACACATTCCTTCTCTCCAGAGATGCTGCCTGTCCCGCTGAATTACTCCAGCATTTTGCATCCATCCCAGATACCCTCTTTCTTCAGCAAACGTGGCTTCCCTCCTACACTTGTGGTTGGAGCCCTCACCTGTGTCCCCTCTGTATCCCACAGTCTTCTCTTAATCTTACTCTCCTCTTATGGAACAAGGATATAATTTCCTTGTGTCATCTTTTCACCTCTAGCCTGTGTCACTTTCCCCACCCATTCACCAATCACACCCCCACTGACCTCCCCTCACCTGTATCCACCTGTCACTTGTCAGGCTTTGCCCCACTCCCACCTCTTTTCCAGCTTTCATAATGGATAGGAGTAGGCCAATTGGCCCATCAAGTCTACGCCATTCAATCGTGGCTGATCTCCTAACCCTCCCTCCTAATCCTATTCTCCTGCCTTCTCCCCATAACCTGACACCTAATCAAGAATCTATCTATCTCTGCCGTAAAAATATCCACTGACTTGGCCTCTACAGCCTTCTGTGGCGAAGAATTCCACAGGTTCACCACCCTCTGACTAAAGAACTTTCACCTCATCTCCTTCCTAAAAGAACGTTGAAGAAGTATCCCAACCCAAAACTCCGCCTGCCCATTCCCTCCACAGGTGCTGCCTGTCCCGCTGGACCCTGCCACGTTTTGGCAAGGTTCCAGCACGTGTAGTTTCTTGCATCTACAGTCCATGACCATCTCTTCTTCATCTTCTCTCTTCAAGATCTGCTGCAGCTGTTTCTTGGCATCATTGACTCTAGTGTCAGGAAGGGAACGTGTCATTGTAGATAGACACAAAGTGCTGGAGTAACTCAGCGGCTCTGGCAGCATCTCTGGAGAAAAGGAACAGGTGACATTTTAGGTCGGAACCTTCCTGTGGAGTTGTGTATGCAGCCACAGAATTATTCATCATTACTATTTTGGTGGCTGGAACATTAGTTCTTGACATGAGTCTGCAGAAATCTGTTGGGCATCTTTGCTGACTCCAGTTACGTGGTATAGTCAGCCTCTTGCATATTTGTGTGATTCTTAATTGTGCCTGGAGTTTAAAGATGGTGTCACTCGTTAAGGGCATGTCCCACTTTCACGACCTAATTCACAACCTTTTTTTACTCATGGACATTTTTCATCATGTTGAAAAAACGCCCCGACCTACTTGATGCCACGAGTACCGACGACTAACATCACGACCGACCCACAACCTCGTGACGCCCATGCTGCGAGTATGAGTCAAAGGCAAACTTGGCACAGGTTGTGAATTAGGTTGTGAAAGTGGGACAGGCCCTTTATTGATTTCACCTCGTAGAGAGACTTCTAATGTCCATCTGGAAATAAAACATTTTAAATTCCCCTCAAAACTGCAGTGGATAAATGTACAGTCACGTGTTGAGGGTGAAGAGTGTTTAATGGTAATATGTAACGGCAACAGAACGATGAAATTCTCACAGCAACTTAACAGGTCTGTTAATGCAAGAACACACAAATATTTAATAATAAGAAATTAATACGAGGTAACCATAATGGTGCAACCAGTGATAGCACATAAAAGATCACAGTTGCCGAGGTAGGTTTAGTGATGTGCAGTGTTCAAGAGCCTGATGATTGTTGGAAAGAAGCTGTTCTTGAACCTGGTGGTCATGATTTTTAAGCTCCTGTATCGTATTCCCAATGATGGAGACTTGGCTAGGGTGGTGTAGATATTTCATGATGTTGGCTGCATTCCTGAGGCAGCTGCTCTTTTGTATTTCCTTGATGGTGGGGAGGTCAGTACCTATGAACGACCAGGCATTATTTACATATTCTGTTAGTCTTTGTTCCTTGAGTTGCTGAACCAGGCCACGATGCAACCAGTCAATATGCTCTCTACCTGGAGTCGTTCAAGAGAATATTCATCAACATACCAAACCACCTCGATCTTTTAATGCAACAGAGACATTCTTGAGCTTTCATTATGATTGCATTGATGTGCTGGTGCCAGGAGAGATCTAAGGTACAAGCTCGCCCAAGAACTTGAAACTTGAACTTAAGTTTATTTGTTTTTGCTTGGGATACTTTTATAAAGTCACCAACCAACTAGTGCTTTGTAGTGAGCATCTTTGAGCAAACTTTGCATTAGAAATTTAGGGTCTGTGCTCAAGGCCTGGATAGAGTGAATGTGGAGAGGATGTTTCCACTAGTGGAAAGAGCCTTGGCCATAACTTCAGAATAAAAGGACGTTCCTTGAGGAAGAAGTTCAAGAGGAATTTCTTTAGTGAATCTGTAGAATTTGTTGCCACAGAAGTCTGTGAAGACCAGGCCAGAGGATATATTTAAGGCAGAGACAGATAGATTCTTGATCTGTAAGGGGTTATGGAGAGAAGGCAGGAGAATGGGGTTAGGAGGGAGAGATAGATCAGCCATGATTGAATGGTGGAGTAGACTTGATGGGCCGAATGGCCTAATATCTCTGCTCCTATCCCTTATGAACTTGTCAAAACTATACTCACTTTGCTTTTACATTTCTGACCATTGATTTAAACCAGGTTTGTTGTTGGGTACTTGATTGTCAGGGCCAGACTAGCAAAGAAAAGATTTTCTCAATCCTGTATTTAGATTTCACAATGTTTATCCATGTTTATGTCTGGTATTTCTATGGATTTGGCCTAATAAATTGGATTGAATAGCTTTGTAAATGTGTCTCATGATCTAGTGTTGTATGTGTTTTCAATGTAAGGGCAAGACTGAGGTTATTAAAGTGGTGAAGCTGTTGGCCTGCTTTGATGACCTGGTTGCCGTTGGGACAGCCTCAGGGAGAGTGACGCTTTTCCAGCTGGTTTCCCACTTGCCTGGTAGAAACAAGCAGGTGAGTGATGCATGTTTATTTACTGCATCCCCGTTAGTAACATTCAGCTTGTGTTTCATGCACTGGCTGAGCAGAGATGATGTAACTCGTTTTGTCATGTGGTTGTAGTAACCGTCGAAGCCGGTTCATACTAATGCATAAGCACCCACACTGGTTACAGTCGTGAAGCAGAGAAACAAGCCCTTCAGCCTGACATTTCCCCCTTCACCAGTGGGCACTCACCTATCTATGTTCCCCAGGGATACTGTCTGACCTGCGGAGTTACTCCAGCACTTTGTGTCTTTTTTATTAGCTAAGTCAAACCCTGTCTGAACTAGTTATCAGGTTTAGACAGAAACAGCTGGAGTAACTCAACGGGACAGGGAGCATCTCTGGAAAGAAGGAATGGGTGATGTTTCGGGTCGAGAAGCTGCTTCAGAGTTTTTAGCAGGCCGGTTCTGACCAACACCAAGCCTCGCCTGCTTGACAGCATTTACATCTGCACTGCTCCTTGCCGTATTGAGTCTGCTTCTATTAGGTAGTTAATCTCAACAGATTTGTGAAACCCCGCTCACTTCATCTTCTTCCCTCTCCCATCTGGCAAGAGGTACAGAAGTGTGAATACGGACACCTCCAAATTCAGGGACAGTTTCTTCCCAGCTGTTATCGGGCAATTGAACCATCCTATCACCAACTGGAGAGCGATCCTGACCTCCCATCTACCTCATCGGAGACCCTCAGACTATCTTTAATTGGACTTTACTGGACTTTACTTGGACTTTATCTTGCACAAAATGTTATTGCCTTTATTCTGTATCTGTACACTGTGGACGGCTTGATTGTAATCATGTACAGTCTTTATGACTGGATAGCACGCAACAAAGGCTTTTCACCGCACCTCGGTACATGTGACAATAATAAACTAAACTAAACTACTTGCTACAGGCATGAAACAGGAAACAGACTCTCTGTTAAAAAGAACACAGCCATAATTGGATAAAGGTTCAGCAGAGTTTGTTTCCATTTTGCCGACTCTATTTATTTTCTGGTATTCTTTCTCCACAGTTGCGCCGATTTGATGTTGTGGGGATTCACAAAAGTAACATTACAGCTTTAGCTTGGAGCAGCAATGGAATGAAACTCTTCTCTGGGGATGAGCTGGGTAAAGTTGTCTATGCTGCTGTGGACCTGGATCAGGTAACCAATCCTCAGATAAATTGTGAGCCTAAGGTTTATTTTTAATGTCTGCTAATTCCATCGGCACTACTTTTGAAATAAGGTACCTTTAGAAATTAGAGTTGTTAAAAAACAAACCGTATTAAGATAGAATTGGAGAGAGCGGATATGGAGAGGATGTTTCCACTCGTGGGAGAGTCCAGGACCAGAGGCCACAGCCTCAGAATTAAAGGAGGAATTTCTTAAGTCAGAGGGTGGTAAATCTGTGGAAATCATTGCCACAGAAGGCTGTGGAGCCCAAGTCAATGGATATTATTAAGGCAGAGATAAATAGATTTTTAATTAGTACGGGTGTTGGGGGTTATGGGGAGAAGGCAGGAGAATGGGGTGAGATGAGAAGGAAAGATCCATCAGCCATGATTGAATGGTGGAGTAGACATGATGGGCCGGATGACCTAATTCTGCTCCTATCACTTATGAACAAGAAATAGGCAAGGCATAGAAAAATACCTGACCGGAAACATCACCGTTCCAAGTTCTCCAGAGATGTTGCTTGACCTGCTAAGTTACTCCAGCACTTTGTCTTTTTTTTTAAAGGACAGAAGGATATGGTCCTTATGCGGGCAAACGGGATTAGTATAGAAGTAAAAAAAAATATTGGCATGGATGTCGTGGGCTGAAGGGCCTCTGTCTCTACTGTATAACTCTCCAGCTAAAATGGAAAGGAATGTTTTGAGAACATTTTTTTTGTAAATTGCCAAAGACATCAAGATGATAAAGGGATATATTTGCTGATACTAAACTAGTATAGGGATTGGGGTCCCAATCTGAAAAATCACCAATCCACGGTCTCCAAAGATGCTGCCTGACTCGCTGAGTTACTCTGGCATTTTGTGTACTTTTTAGTGCAACCAGCATCTGCAGTTCCTTGTTTCTGCCTTTTATTCCCGCCATGTGTTTTACAACTGGAATTATATTTTAGACACAAGGAACTGCAGATGCTGGTATAACAAAAAAAGACACAGTGCTGGAGTAACTCCACAAAGAGGTAGCATCTCTGGAGAACATGGATAGACTTCAAGTCTTAAGATGGGTCCCCACTCTGTTACTTATCCATGTTCTCCACAGATGCTGCTGACCCACTGAATTACTCCAACACTCTGTGAAACGTCACCTATCCATGTTCTCCAGAGATGCTGCCTGACCCACTGAGTTACTCCAGCACTCTGTGAAACGTCACCTATCCATGTTCTCCAGAGATGCTGCCTGACCCACTGAGTTACTCCAGCACTCTGTGAAACATCACCTATCCATGTTCTCCACAGATGCTGCCAGACCCGCTGAGTTACTCCAGCACTCTGTGAAACATCACCTATCCATGTTCTCCAGAGATGCTGCCTGACCCACTGAGTTACTCCAGCACTCTGTGAAACGTCACCTATCCATGTTCTCCAGAGATGCTGCCTGACCCACTGAGTTACTCCAGCACTCTGTGCCTTTTGTAAACCAGCATCTCTAGTTCCTTGTGTTTACAGGAATGTTTCAGCTCTATTCAATTGATAACTGTGATCAGTACAGCTTTGTGTGTTCTCAGTTTATGTATGTTTTTCCTTTGGTGAAATTTTCAAATGGAGGTTTGACAATATCAGTCATTTCATGTGTCTGTGAACAAAATATAGTATTCTCACTACTCCTTTTTTATTGTGGAAAAATGACCAAATGCACCATGGAGATATATTTAATGTATAGTTTGAATTTGAACTTGTTGATTGTTGTGTTCTGGTTTCCCACAGGGTATTTGTAGTCCTACAGTGATATTAGAAGATGCATCTTCTATTGTACAGTTGGACTACACGCAGAAAATTCTTCTTGTTTCAACTTGCCTGCGCTCCATCCTTATATATACTGAGCAAAATGTTATCAGGCAGGTTGGAACACAGCCAAGGAAAATGTAAGTGTGGAGAATTTTTAAATAATTAAATGTAGTATATCAAGTATCATTGCTTGTGGCACCTAGGCTAAAATAAGATGCACCCATGGTTGTGATAACGTCTGCATCGCAGGGGTGCAGCTTATAGAGCCGGTACCTTGTATTCTCAACAGCGTTCATTCCATCGAGAACTCAGGTGGTGTCTGTGTTGAGTTTGTACCTGTGGCCATTTTGTTTTCCTCTCGCATCCAAAAGATATGGGGTGGTGGTGAACTGGCAAATTACCCACTGTACGGTTGAGTAGTAGGGGGTGGCGCAGTGGTAGATCTACTGCTTACAGGCGCAGAGACTCCGGTTCGATCCTGACTAGGGGTGTGTCTGTACAGACTGCGTTCTCCCCCAGACCGCATGGGTTTTCTCCGAGATCTTCGGTTTCCTCCCATACTTCAAAGATGTACAGGTTTGTAGGTTAATTGGCTTGGTGTCAATGTAAAAGTGTCCCTAGTGTGTGTCTGTTAGTGTGTGGGGATCTCTGGGTGGTGCGGACTCGGTGGGCCGAAGGGCCTGTTTCCGCGCTGTATCTCTAAAACTAAAACTAGAAATCTAAACATTTATGGGAGTTGATGAACTGAAAATTTTGAAACGAATGTATGAAACAAATAGAATTTGAGCAATTGGCATTCTAGCCCCGTTTGTCAATACAGTTTGTAGTTGAGAATTAAAATAATTGTTGTACAATTAGGGAAACCCCCATGTGATTTTATGTAAGATAGACACAAAGTGCTGGAGTAACTCAGCGGGTCAGGCAGTATCTCTGGAGAAAAAGGATGGGTGACGTTTTTGGTCGGGAACCTTCTGCCTCTTCCCAGTCTTAAGAAGTGTCCTGACCTGAAACGTCACCCAACCTCTTTTTCTTCAGAGATGCTGCCTGTCCCGCTGAGTTACTCCAGCATTTTGTGTCTAAACCAGCATCTGCAGTTCTTTGTTTCGATGCACTGTAATTTTATATTATGTTGTACCAAGTTTACATAACGTCTAGTTACTAATTGTTGAAAAAAACCCCAACTAAGATATCTTAATCTCTCGTGTTTCTAGTGCTGGCAGATTTGGAGCATGTTTCATTCCAGGCCTCTGCAAACAAACTGATATCAATCTGTATGCTTCAAGACCGGGGCTTCGACTGTGGAAATCTGACGTACACGGAGCTGTTCAGTCAACCCTCATTTTAAAAAGTATATTTACCAGTGGTGTGAAACCTTTTGAGTTGTTTCCACGACCGAGGTTGACAACTAACCTCAAAGGCGCACAGGCCTCAGAGAGAAACCTCGGCCTGTTGAAGTGCTGCTTACGTGACGGATGGGTACTGAGCTGGAATGAGGCTAGTATTTATGTGATTGATGCAGTTAATCAGGTATGCTACAGCAAAGCTGATATATTGTGTACTCGCCCTGACAGCTTACTCCATTTTAAATCCCACTGTCCATTGAAGCATCGCCTTTGAAAGCATTCAAATTAAGTTGTTCTGCGATTGAAAGGCATAATTAATGTGATAAATTCATAGAAATATGTTATAAATCTGGATAAGAATTTACAGTGGGATATAAAAGTCAAGACAGGAGAAATTTAAATTAAAAAAAAATATTTTAAAATCTTATTTGAAGTCCTATTTTAAAATGGACTCTAATATTTATATCTGCAATACATAATTCAGCTATGAATAGAGCAAATGCTTCAGTATTCCTAAATTCAATCAGAGATGATTTCTCTAACTCACAGAGTTGAACATTTGTCAAACACGGACTAAAGGAACGGCCAAAATTGTCATCTTTAGGAGCTGGGTCCTCTTGATATAATCAAAGTCTACTTTTTCATTAATTATCCTTAAGGGTCAAAAATGGAAATAGGAGCTTTGCATGGTGCAAAAATATTTTTTAAATTGGCACCTAATTGTTACTGGGTGGAGTCAGAATCTGGAAATGTCACACTTGGTGCAAATGATTTATAACTCTGACTCTCTGAGTCTATGATTTGGTTGCACTCATATCCATTATGAAGAGAAGTGTAGCATTCATTTTGGTCAGCAGTCAGAGATGGCATATTTCAATGGATATATATTTTTTAATGTTTGATTCCGGCTAATTTTGTGCATAGTACATGGAAACTAAAGGTGGAAACACCTTACTCTTCTATATCTCTAGACTCCCTCTCCCCTGCCTCTCAGTCTGAGGAAAGGCTAAAAACCCGTAACATCATCCATTCCTTCTCTCCAGAGATGCTGCCTGTCCCACTGAGTTACTCCAGCATTTTGTATCTACATGGGAACTAATATTGGGCACAAAGTGTTTAGAATCTTGCAGGCGCTATTATTATTTGTGTACAGTCCCATATTTTAAAAGGTTTAGAATTAGAAACATAGAACCATAGAAAATAGGTGCAGGAGTAGGCCATTCGGCCCTTCGAGCCTGCACGGCCATTCAATATGATCATGGCTGATCATCCAACTCAGTATCCTGTACCTGCTTTCTCTCCATACCCCCTGATCCCTTTAGCCACAAGGGCCACATCTAACACCCTCTTAAATATAGCCAATGAACTGGCCTCAACTACCTTCTGTGGCAGAGAATTCCACAGATTCACCACTCTCTGTGTGAAAAATGTTTTCCTCATCTCGGTCCTAAAAGATTTCCCCCTTATCCTTAAACTGTGACCCCGTGTTCTGGACTTCCCCAACATCGGGAACAATCGTCCTGCATCTAGCCTGTCCAACCCCTTAAGAATTTTGTAAGTTTCTATAAGATCCCCCCTCAATCTTCTAATTGTTGCAATGTACAATTATGCTCTGTGATAAAATGCTTGCTGTTTTTTTAAATGCTGTAGTTACTTTCCAGTTAATTATATTGTTGAATACTGATAATAGCCACTCGTTGAAATGAAATGTTCATGAAGGTAAAATCAAGTTGTCTTACTCAGAAGGTTAAGTTGATGAAATGGGGGTGATTGAGTTGCTGTTGATATTTGCAGGCTCTAATTGGTGGACTGGAGGGGTTCAGTAGTATTATATCTGTTTCCTGTACAGAAGATGAGATTTTCATGTTGACCCACGACCGTGATATCATTCGGATTTCCAGCAAGCCAGAAGGCTTGATAGCCGGTAAACCTCATTTTTATATTTAAAGCAAATATGGAAATTTGTCTTGTGCTTTAGTTTGAACATGCAACATGGAAACAGGCTCTTTGACCCACGAAGTCCACACCGACCAACCGTTCACACTAGTTCTACGCTATCCCACGTTCTCATCCACTCCCCTGCACATTGGGGGGGGGGGGGGAATTAACAGAGGCCAATTAACCCGCAAACCCGCACGTTTTTGGGATGTGGGAGGAAGCCGGAGCACCCGGAGAAAACCCACGCAGTCACAGGGAGAACGTGCAAACTTCCCACAGATGGCATCCGAGGTCGGGATCGAACCCTGGTCTCTGACGCTGACGCTCTACCTGCTGCGCCAATGTGCCGCCCCCTACAAGATGTAAATGAAATATTCAGGATGTGACTGAGTTAGATACCAGATCTAAGTGTGCTGGCTATTGAGAACTAATGTTGCTCTTGGTCTCTGGAATTCAGTCCATTTTCTCATTGTTTGCACCAAAGGGCAGATCTGTTTTTCAATTTTGTGCAAACTAACGTAATTGTGTGTTCCAATGACAAAACTAATAATCATTGTTAGTTGACATAGACTTGATAAGGGCCTGTTTCCATGCTGTATGAATTTATAACTATGATTTAGAGTTTTGGAATATGTGACCCAGTGCTCATTTTTCATCAGCATATTATTCTATTTCTAATGGTAACATACAGTTCCGATATGCCTGTACCCTTGGTTCCAGAGCTATTCTGGATTATCCGTTTTTCCGGACCAACAGGAGGTCACGGTCTCCGAGAGGAGTCAAACGGTACAGGAACGGTCTGCCAAGGGGCCGAGATACCGGCCCGCAAAGTTTGCCTCGGAAGACCAGCTGTGGGAACGGATCTGCTGGCCCCGGCCGAGCCGGAGTTCCAGAGCCCCGGCCGCTGGGGGCAAAATGAACCCACCGATCAGTCGTGGTAGTCCCGATGAGGTTGAGATCGGCCACCTCACCCGGCCTAGGCGCCACATTTTGGGGATTTCAAGTGCGCTCTTGTGATTTTGTCCAGAGTAAAGGAAGTGTCGGAGTTTCCAGTTGCTGGAAAAATAAGTGGTGGACCTGTATCATGAAATTGGCATATTCTAAGTGACTGCATGATAGTGTGATTGAATGATAGTGTGTGAAGATTGAAATTAATTGTCCATGATGCAGTTGCAATGGCCAGCTTCCACCTTCCGTTTTATAGACCTCAAATTATATTGTGCATTCATTATCTTGTTAAAAAAGGTTTTAGATCTGAAAAGTTATTTAATTTTGTTGCTACTATTCTGATGCTTTGGTAATTAAGTTTTTTTTCTTTCCCCACTCTTTACTTGAACACCTCTTGTTCCTCCATATGAGGCCATGTGGGAACCACAGTCTCTTTCTACAGTCTCACACCAATAATATCACCAATCGACACTTTTATTCAGCATTGAACCTCTAGTGAATTCACCAAAATTGGCCAAATATCAGTGGCTGCGAACTAGTTAAAACCAGATGTTCCTGGATAAAGGAGATGATTACCTGTTTTTATGTTACGTTAACCAGCATAAAATGGTGGCCGACTAGGAAAAGGGGAGATGCAGCGAGACCTGGGTGTCATGGTACACCAGTCATTGAAAGTGGGCATGCAGGTGCAGCAGGCAGTGAAGAAAGCGAATGGTATGTTAGCTTTCATAGCAAAAGGATTTGAGTATAGGAGCAGGGAGGTTCTACTGCAGTTGTACAGGGTCTTGGTGAGACCACACCTGGAGTATTGCGTACAGTTTTGGTCTCCAAATCTGAGGAAGGACATTATTGCCATAGAGGGAGTGCAGAGAAGGTTCACCAGACTGATTCCTGGGATGTCAGGACTGTCTTATGAAGAAAGACTGGATAGGCTTGGTTTATACTCTCTAGAATTTAGGAGATTGAGAGGGGATCTTATAGAAACTTACAAAATTCTTAAGGGGTTGGACAGGCTAGATGCAGGAAGATTGCTCCCGATGTTGGGGAAGTCCAGGACAAGGGGTCACAGCTTAAGGATAAGGGGGAAATCCTTTAAAACCGAGATGAGAAGAACTTTTTTCACACAGAGAGTGGTGAATCTCTGGAACTCCCTGCCACAGAGGGTAGTCGAGGCCAGTTCATTGGCTATATTTAAGAGGGAGTTAGATGTGGCCCTTGTGGCTAAGGGGATCAGAGGGTATGGAGAGAAGGCAGGTACGGGATACTGAGTTGGATGATCAGCCATGATCATATTGAATGGCGGTGCAGGCTCGAAGGGCCGAATGGCCTACTCCTGCACCTAATTTCTATGTTTCTATGTTTCTATAAAAGAAAGGAAAACTAGGAAGTTTTGGATATCCCACTGTGCAGATTTAAAAAAAATCTTCAATTTCTTTTAAATGAGTGAACAGGGAACTTGGAATGAATATGGGGAAGTGGTGGAGCAATTTGTTCTGAGAGTGATGTTAAATTAAATTGGCTTCAATAAAACAGAACTTCAGAAATAAAGTGCAGACATTGTTATAGATAAGCCTCATTATACTATTGCAACATCACTTGCTAATCAAGAGAATATCTGACCCATAATATCTCTAAAAGTACAGGAGGAGTATTCAGGATGGCTTTAAGAAGCTTGGATAAACATGGAGAGGGAGCAGAGAGAGGTCCTGCATTATCTACCAAAGCATTAGACACCTGAAACTACCACCCACCTCCCCCAACAGTCACCATGTCCCGTCTGTGGACGAGCCTGTGTTCTCTCTTTGGCCTTATTCTCCATCTCAGAACCAACTAAAGCCAGAGTTTGACACGACAGGTTTGAGGGATATGGACCAAGGGCAGGCAAGTAGGCCTAGGGTAGCTGGGACATTGTTGGCCGGGGTGGGCGAGTTGGGCCGAAGGGCCTATTTCCACACTGTATTACTCTATGACTCTAGTAGACAAAATGTGTAGGAAGGAACTGCAGATGCTGGTTTTTAGCCAGAAGGAATAGACGAAGATAGACACAAAATCTAGACCGAAGATAGACACAAAATTCTGGAGTAACTCAGAGGGACAGACAGCATCTCTGGAAAGAAAGAATGGGTGACGTTTTGCGTCGAGGCCCTTCTTCAGATCGAAAACCCCTGTGAAGAAGGGTCTCGACCTGCAACGTCACCCGTTCCTTCTCTCCAGAGATGCTGCCTGAGTTACTCCAGCATTTAGTGTCAATCTGGGCCAGAGTCGAATTGACTCAGTCTCTATCAAAGGATCTGCCTAATGGCCCTGTCCCACGGTACGAGTTAATTCCAACTCTCCCGAGTTAAAAAAAAAAATCTAACTCGCGGTAAGCACGGAGAATGAACGTTGCGGGTACGTCGGAGCTCGGGGACATCTCTTAGCGGCTCGTAACGCTAACGGCAGGTACTCGGGAAGACTCGCTAACGGCAGGTAGGCTCGGGAAGACTAGTGAAGATTTTTCAACATGTTGAAAAATGTCCACGAGAGCCCCGAGTACCGACGAGCGGCCATTACCGTAAATCTCCGAGTTTGAATCAGGGCAAACTCGGGAGAGCTCTTGGAATGAACTCGCACTGTGGGACAGGGCCATAAGACAGCCAAGATTTAATATTAGACTTCACCCTTAAATGCATATAGAGACCATCAGCCAAACTTTGTATCATAGTTTGGAAATGAGGTGTAACGTTAACTCTTGTACTTTTATCCCCAGGTGTAAAGTCACAATCCCTGCTGACAACCACCTGCAGTGAATCAGTTCAAGAAAGAATGAGCTCAACCGACTCGAGGGATGTGCAAAATGATGATAAGACTTCAGGAAGTGTTAGTTTTGAGATGCGGAAGTCGTCATCCTCTGAGCCTGAGCACTGGCAGAGTATTGAACATGATGGTGGGGGGGGACAAGCATGGGATGAGACGGGGGAAAGAAGAGGCTCTTTGGCCAGTGAGCCCAGGAGCAGAAGTAGTTCCCTTAATAGTAGTATCAGTGTTTTCAGCCACGTAACCACTCCAGAACAGCAGGTTGGAGCACTGTCCTCGCCTGTGTTGTTATCAAAGGTTCCAGAGACTTCGGAGAGATTCGGGGCAATGAACGTGGAAGATTTCAACCAACAGTTGGTCGTTGTCTCGGTGAAAAAGAAGAAGAAACGGAAACAAGGTATATTTTTTCCAACCTTTTAGCTTCCCTCGCCTCACTGCTCCCACTATATCCATTCAGTTGTGGTTAACTTCCTGTTCCCTGACCAAATGTCAGCATTAGACTGTTCACAACCTTGACCCCAAAAGACAATAGGTGCAGGAGTAGGCCACTTGGCCCTTCGAGCCAGCACCGCCATTCACTGTGATCATGGCTGATCGTCCACAATCAGTACCCCGTTCCTGCCTACTCACCATATCCCCTGACTCCTCTAAGAGCTCTATCTAACTCTCTCTTGAAAGCATCCAGTGAATTGGCCTCCACTGCCTTCTGAGGCAGAGAATTCCACAGATTCACAACTCTCTGGGTGAAAAAGTTTTTCCTCATCTCCGTTCTAAACAGCCTACCCCTTATTCTTAAATAAGGCCCCAAGGCCAGCGCATAGAGCCGCTGTCTCACGGCGCCAGAGACCCGGGTTTGATCCTGACCTTGGGCGCTGTCTGCGTGCAGTTTGCATGTTCTCCCTGTGACCACATTAGTTTCCTCCCAAAGAAACAAACCACGACAAAGAAGCGGGATTACCAGGACTGTTTTAAAAGTAAAACCTGAAGCGAAATTGTGTGTGATTGTGACAATTCAAGCTGAGATTGAAAGGACGCCCAGCGGCTGTTTTTGCGGGAGGCTTGAAGTCATGGTGTTGGGAGGCTTGAAGTCATGGTGTTGAGCTTTCAATGGCACCAAGTGCCTGGCAGCTTTGATACAGAGGACCAAAAGATCTGTGCTGTGGGCAAACTCCACAGGCCGAATGAAATATTCATTTTCCTTCAAAACTATTGAAGCAGCAAAATAATGAATAATGTGTGTTCTTGCTGTAAAACGATGGTGCGATGAGTAGTTGCCACCTCATGGCTGCAGTGAACCGGATTCAATCATTGTCTCCGGCACTATCCTGGCGCAGTCTGCACCTCCTCCCTGTGATCACAGAACTAACCTGTGTGCAGTTCTGGTCACCTAGCTCGAGGAAGGATGTCATTAACAAAAAAGAGATTGACCAGAATGTTATTTGGGCTTGTGGTTGGATAGGCTGGGACTTTTTTTTATGAGCGTTGGAGGTTAGAGATGTGACCTTATTGAGGTGTACAAGATCGTGAGGGGAGAATGATCATTCAACCCTTCCACCCCCCTTGTCCATGCCAACCAAGTTGGCCTTTTAGACAATAGACCATAGGCGCAGGAGTAGGCCATTCGGCCCTTTGAGCCAGTGCCGCCATTCAATGTGATCATGGCTGATCATCCCCAATCAGTGGCCCGTTCCTACCTCCCCATATCCCCTGACTCCGCTATCTTTAAGAGCCCTATCTAGCTCTCGAAAGTATCCAGAGAACCGGCCTCCACCGCCCTCTGCGGCAGAGAATTCTACACTCACCACTCTCTTTGAGCCCACTTGCTTGAATTTGGCCCATAATCCTCCATGTCCTTCTGTCCAAATGTCTTTTAAGAGTCAGAATTGTATCAGCTTGTTTCAAATACAGACTACCCTCTGACAGAAAAAGTTGCCCCTGAGGTTCCTCTTAAATCTCTCCCCTCTCACCTTAAACCTGTGCCGCCTAGTTTTAGAAACCTCTATCCTGGGGTTAAAGACAGTGAGCATTCACGTTATCCATGCCCCTCGTGGTCTTGTGCACCTCAATAAGGTCACCTCAATAAGGTCCCAAGCTCAAGAGAGAGCTAGATAGGGCTCTTAAAAATAGTGGAGTCAGGCGATATGGGGAGAAGGCAGGAATGGGGTACTGATTGTGGATGATTAGCCATGATCACATTGAATGGCGGTGCTGGCACGAAGGGCTGAATGGCCTACTCCTGCACCTATTGTCTATTGTCGATTGACTCCTCAGCCTCCTACGCTCCAGAAGAAAAAGTCACAGCCTATCCGACCTCTCTCTCCATGTAGGTCAAGCCCACAAGCCCGGGGAACATCCTGGTGAATCTTCTTGCACCCTTTCTAAGTTGTTGACATCCTTCCTATAGCTGGGCAGCCAGAACTGCACACAGTATCCCAAGTGTGGTCCCTCCAGCAACTTGTACAGCTGCAGCATCATGTCCCAACTTTTGTAATCTTGTGCTCCAATTTACTCCCATACCCCAAAGATGTGTGGGTTGGTGGGTTAATTGGCCATTGTAAATTGCCATAAAGGTGCGTCAATGGTAGAATCTGGGGCAAGTTGATGGAAATGTAAGAGAACAGGTTGGATGGGTCAAATTAGTGGAAATTGAGATTATTCTGAGGCCAAATTGGCCTCCAATGTCATAAAGAAATACATGGAAAAATGCTGGCATTTATTATTGTTAAATATGTCCACGTCTCTTTCACTGAGTTGCAGATAGACTCTTACATTGCATTTTACCTCTGCTTGCAGCAAGTTTGGCATCGGAAAACAGCAGCCAGGTGAAACATGAAACTGACTTTTCCAACAGCTCTGTGTGTTCAGAGCCAGCACTTCTGAGTGACTTTGCCATCGATAGTTCTGTGACCACAACGTGCGACCTGTCAGAGCAGCTGAGCTTGTTGAGCAGCAGCCTGGACCACTTGGCCTCGGACTCTCCTGAACGGGAGAGCCAGATTAGTACCGACTCCAACAACATGCTGCAGGAGCTGGACACTTGCCTCTGTGTGGATGCCACACAGCCTCCTGTACCTACTCCACACCCTCTCCCCTCACACAGTTCACCAGAATCTTTGCGGGAATCCAACTTGACAAATGAAGATCTTTGTTCTTCCGACCATCCAAGGTTTACAGAATGCTCAGATCCTGTATCTTCTGTTAAGTTACTAAACTCCTGTGATGAAAAAGATGAGCACTCGGACAAGGTTTCATTGTTCAATTGTTGTGAACCGGTCACGAGCCTGCAGAGAAGTGCAGTTGGCACCGTGATTGATGAAACCTATGACAGTGACCCCTTAGCATTAAGATCTCAAACTCCGCAAAATGCAGTCTTGACTTGCACCCTGAGTTTGCACGAATCGCTAAGGGAAAGCTCGGAGACGTATTTGGATGAGCGTCACGCTCTGCTGATGAGGATTCTTTCACCAGATATAGATGTGAACAAACAAGAAGCCAAAGAGTTTTCGCAGCTTTATGTTTCATACAACGAGCCGCATTTACCTGGGACGGCTGAGGGTGCAGGGAGAATGGAAACAGTGGGCTCTGGTGACAGTGGTAGCTGGAAAAGAGAGAATGCCCCAGAGCCATGTTTGTCATCCAGTGATGAGGATGATATTTATGGCCGTGCCGTTTCTCACTCAGTGTCTGAAACCAGCATGGCTGAACTCCTACACAGTCGCACCACAGCAGAATCGCTGGGCCTAGTCTCCCAGGACTTGAAAAACTCTGCCGATGAAATGGAACTTTTAAAGTCTGATCAGGTGAAGTGCTAACTAATTTTGTTTCAAGGTAGCAGCCTTTGTTAGTTATACTTGCTTACATTTTAATGTACTGCCTTGCTTTTTCAAAGCGTCTTATATAGACATAGACATAGAAAATAGGTGCAGGAGTAGGCCATTCGGCCCTTCGAGCCTGCACCGCCATTCAATATGATCATGGCTGATCATCCAACTCAGTATCCCGTACCTGCCTTCTCTCCATACCCCCTAGCTTTTAACGTTTTGTTAAACAGTAACGTTAGTACTGCGTAACATTTTAAATGTACGTAAATGTTAGTACTACGTAACAGAGAAAAACATTTTTTTCCACACACAGAGTGGTGAATCTGTGGAATTCTCTGCCACAGAAGGTAGTTGAGGCCACAGTTCATTGGCTATATTTAAGAGGGAGTTTGATGTGGCCCTTGTGACTAAAGGGATCAAGGGGGTATGGAGAGAAGGCAGGTACAGGATACTGAGTTGGATGATCAGCCATGATCATATTGAATGGCGGTGCAGGCTCGAAGGGCCGAATGGCCTACTCCTGCACCTATTTTCTATGTTTCTATGTAATATGGTTCAATGGTTGCTATATTATAGAAACATAGAAAATAGGTGCGGGAGGCACCTATCCAACCAGCACCGCCATTCAATATGATCACGGCTAATCATCCAGAACCCTGTTCCTGCTTTCTCCCTGTATACCTTGATTCCGTTAGCCATGTGTACCAAAGTACAGTGAGATTTTTTTTTGCATAAGGATCATTAGACCACACATAAGTACAATAACCAGCACAGCACCTAACGCATAGAAGCAGCTCACTGAGTCTATAGTTTAGTCTATTGTCACATGTACTGAGGTACACTGAAAAGCTTTCTTGTTGCATGCTAATCAGTCAGCAGAAAGATTATACATGATTACAATTGAACAATCCACAGTGTACAGATAGATGGAATAACGTTTAGTACATCTGATCAAAGATGGTCTGGGGGTCTCCAATGAGGTAGATGGTAGCTCAGCACCGCTCTCTAGTTGGTGATAGGATGGTTCAGTTGCCTGATAACAGCTGGGAAGAAGCTGTCCCTGAATCTGGAGGTGTACGTTTTCACACTATTGTACCTCATGCCTGATGGGAGACGGGAGAAGAGGAAGTGAGCGGGGTGAGACTGGTCCTTGATTATCTGCAATAATCACCAGGGTTTGCCACCATTTCAGTCCCAACTATGGGTGCCCGAGACTTTCTGGTGAGGTTTGTTAACATAAAATGTTATTAAGTTGAGGGTTATTAATATTGTCCTGCAGATAAGAATTACACGTACTGCATGAACACGTGGTACTCCAACTGTAACTGCTCAGACAGGAAGGCTCTGCAGAGGGTAGTGAGGGGAGCAGAGAGGATCATTGGCGTCTCCCTACCCTCGGTACAAGAACTGTTCCGGAGCCGCTGCCTGAAAAAAGCTCTGAGAATAGCTAAGGACAAACTGCACCCCCTCCACACACACCTGGATCTCCTGCCATCAGGCAAGAGATACCGTAGCATCAAAGCTCGGACAACCAGACTGCTAAACAGTTTCCTGCCACAGGCTGTGAGGCTGCTAAACAGTCACTCCACCTGATTCTGCGGCTTTGCACTGACATTTTAATAACTCTGGCACTGGCCACTCAAATCAGCTGCCCTGGACATTTTAATGACTGTTTTTACTGTATTTTAATGTTGCTGTTTTACCTGCTTTTAACTATACTGTTTCATCAGGGACTGGATTGTTTTTACTGTTATTATGTGTGAAATGTTTTAAGTTTCATGTGCGATGCTCCGGTATTCCCTGGGAAACGTCTTCTCATTTTGCACTGTACAACTGTTGCTTTGCTAGATGACAATAAAGGTTGATTGATTGATTGATTGACATTGTTCCATTGCGGGACATGACAATGAAACACTCGACTTTTGCAATGACATTTTTAAGTAAAGGTTCTTGAAATACAAACATTTTAGTTGACTTGCTTCTATTTGTCTTTTGTTGGCAGTTTGCTGAGAGCTGGATGGGTTACTCTGGCCCTGGGTATAATATGCTTAGTTTGGTGGTCTCTGAAAAGCATATCTGGTGTTTGGACTGTAAGGGTGGTCTGTACTGTAGCCCTTTCTTCAGTACAGGTCTGCGGTGGCAGAAGTTTGAAGATGGTGTCCAGCAGGTGGCAGTGTCACCCTCAGGTTAGTGACAAAGCCACATCTTCATTCCATTGAAAGAAGACACAGAGTGCTGGAGTAACTATGCGGGTCAGGCAGCATCTCTGGAGAACATGGTCTCCACAAATGCGGCCTGACCCACTCCAGCACTCTGTCTTCTTTTTGTAAACCACCATCTACAGTTTTTTTTACATTTTCATTCCATTTTTTACCAACATTTCCAAAATACTATGTTTAACAAATTCCAGCCTTCAGTTTGTGTAGCTTTCTCCATGCAGTTTTGTACTTGTATACAAGTGCTGCATGAAATGTCAAATGTGTGATGCAGAATAGGCAGCCCCCGCCAGAAACCCAGGTTGGATCCTGACCTGAGGCTGCCTGTATGGAGTTTGCATGTTCTCCCTGTGACCACGTGGGTTTCCTCCGGGTACTCTGCTTTCCCCTCTCATCCCAAAGATGTTTGGGTTTGTAGGTTAATTGGCCTCTGCCTTATGGGGTAGTAAACTTGATGGACCAAATGGCCTAATTCTGCTGCTTTGTAAATTGCCCCCTAGTATGCAGGGAAAATGAGATAACATAGAACTAGTTTGAACGGGTGATCAATGGTTGGCATGGGCTCGGTGGGCCGAAGGGCCTGTTTCCATGCTATATCTCTACACTAGGATATAATTATGCAATGCACACAATTTTTGTACATGCTGTTTCTGTGCATCATTTGCAAAACCAGCTTTTATTTGATCTTTTGAAATGTATTCCTGTATTGACTTTCCATCTTACCGTTCCTATGTGCAGGTGTGTTACTGTGGAAAATTGAACAAAAATCGAGCAAAGCATATGCCTGTGGCAAAGTGACAATGAAGGGGAAGAGACATTGGTACGAGGCCTTGCCCAACGCTGCTTATGTTGCCTTAAGTGATGACGCTGCCTGGATCATTCAAACCAACGGCGAGCTCTATTTGCAAACAGGTATTTCAGAATTAATATCTTAAAGTCTTCAATATCTTAAATGGTATCTTTGTATCTTAAAGTTCAAATCAAGATATTTTAATATAAATCAAGATAATCACGGTAGCACAGTGCCAGAGACCAGAGTTCGATCCTGACTACGGGTGCTGTCTGTACGCAGTTTGCACTTTCTGCCTGTGACCGCCTGGGTTTTCTCCGGGTGATCCGGTTTCCTCCCACACTCCAAAGACAGTCAGGTTTGTACACTCTGGAGTTTAGAAGGATAGAAACATAGAAACATAGAAAATAGGTGCAGGAGTAGTCCATTCGGCCCTTCGAGCCTGCACCGCCATTCGATATGATCATGGCTGATCATCCAACTCAGTATTACATTCCTGCCTTCTCTCCATCCCTTTAGCCACAAGGGCCACATCTAACTCTTAAATATAGCCATTGAACTGGCCTCAACTACCTTCTGTGGCAGAGAATTCCACAGATTCACCACTCTCTGTGTAAAAAATGATTTTCTCATCTCGGTCCTAAAATACTTCCCTCTTATCCTTAAACTGTGACCCCTAGTTCTGGACTTCCCCAACATCGGGAATAATCTTCCTGCATCTAGCCTGTCCAACCCCTTAAGAATTTTGTAAGTTTCTATAAGATCCCCCCTCAATCTTTTGAATTCCAGCGTGTACAAGCCGAGTCTATCCAGTCTTTCTTCATATGAAAGTCCTGCCATCCCAGGAATCAGTCTGGTGAACCCTCTCTGTACTCCCTCTATGGCAAGAATGTCTTTCCTCAGATTAGGAGACCAAAACTGTACGCAATACTCCAGGTGTGGTCTCACCAAGACCCTGTATTGAATTGAATTGAATCCTTTATTTGTCATTCAGACCTTTCGGTCTGAACGAAATGCTGTTGCCTGCAGCCATACATGTAATAATAACAAAACACAATAAACACAAATTAACATCCACCACAGTGAGTTCACCAAACACCTCCTCACTGTGATGGAGGCAAAAGTCTTAGAGTTACTGTCTCTTCCCTCCTCTTCTCCCTCTGCGCCGAGGCGATACCCCACCGGGCGATGGTAAGTCAGTCCCGCGGCTCAACCGAGCTCCGCGAACGGGCCGGTTCAAGCTCCGCGGCCCGGGGGATGGTCGAAGATGCCCGCAGCTGTTGTGTCCTCCATTGGCCCGCGGCCGAGCCCCGGATCCAGGTCGCCGTCGCCAGAAACGCCGCCTCAGCCGCCGTCTCCGCTCCGCACCGGGCTGCCCACAAGGCAGCGTCTCAGCCCCGCACCGGGCTGCCCCCACGAGAGCACCTTCCAGCCGGGAGCCGGTCCGCCCGCACGGCAGCGTCTCAGCCCCGCACCGGGCTGCCCACACGGGAGCACCTTCCAGCCGGTAGCCGTGCCGGCCGCACAGGAGTGTCTCAGCTCCGCACCGTCCACCCTCACCGGAGCGCCGAGTCGTGCCGCTACCCGGACGTCGCCACAGCTCGAAGACGGCCAGCCTCGCGTTGGTGAGTCCTGGCTGGCTCTACCTCCGGACCCTCGAGGTCGGTCGCAGGTTGGAGGCCGCCAGCTTCGCCATTAGGCCTCAGCGCAGACGGGGGAAGAGAAGGGGGATACGCCAAAAAGTCGCATTCCCCCGAAGGGAGAGACAGAAAGCTCTGTTTCACCCTCCCCCCACACACATAACACCACCTAATAACCAAAAAAATTACTAAACTAGACAAAAAAAAACAACATAAAAAGTAAAAACAGACAGACTGCAGGCGAGCCGCAGCTGTATCACAGCGCCGCCACTTCCGAACTGGTGGTACAACTGCAATAGAACCTCACTGCTCTTATACTCAAATCTTTTGCTATGAATGCAAACATACCATTTGCTTTCTTCACTGCCTGCTGCACCTGCATGCCTACTTTCAATGACTGGTGTACCATGACACCCAGGTCTCGTTGCATCTCCCCTTTTCCTAATCGGCCAGAGGATGAGAGGGGATCTCATTGAAACATATAAGATTGTTAAGGGTTTGGACACGCTAGAGGCAGGAAACATGTTCCCGATGTTGGGGGAGTACAGAACCAGGGGCTACAGTTTAAGAATAAGAAGTAAGCCCTTTAGAACGGAGACGAGGAAACACTTTTTCTCACAGAGAGTGGTGAGTCTGGGGAATTCTCTGCCTCAGAGGGCGGTGGAGGCGGGTTCTCTGGATGCTTTCAAGAGAGAGCTGTTTAGGGCTCTTAAAAAAATAGCGGAGTCAGGGGATATGGGGAGAAGGCAGGAACGGGGTACTGATTGGGGATGATCAGCCTTGATCATATTGAATGGCGGTGCTGGCTCGAAGGGCCGAATGGCCTCCTCCTGCACCTATTGTCTATTGTCTGTTGTTTGTGGGTGAATTGGCATCTGTAAATGGACCTAAGTGTGTAGGATAGAACTAATGTGAATAGGTGATGGATGGTCAGCCTGGACTCGGTGGGCTGACGAGTCTGTTTCCATGCTATATCTCGAAACTAAACTAGTTGTGTAGACTGAAAATATGCTTGCAGCAGAAAGCCGTCCTATAAGTGAGTCCAATTAAGGTTTTTATTTCCCCCATAACTGCGCAGTTGATGAATGGTTTGTTGCATATATTGATAATATGTTGGTGTACTTTTAGAGAAAAGCAGACTTATATTTTTTGTAGTTTCTTTACAACCCCAAAGTCTTACAGCACTTTTCGGGGGGTAGTCACTGCTGCATAGTAGGTAAATTGAAAAGTTAATGCTGGGAAGGGAAAGTAGATGGAAACTTGTGTGCTATTGTATAAACAGACATAAGCGATTATTTTGAGAATTCTTTCAATGATTGAATGTACTGCACTGTACACCAGAGGCCCCCTACATGTGGTATTGTGCTTGGAATGCACATTTCCTTCCATAATGTGGACTGAAATTATTTGAGAATGCTATAAAGCATGTCCAAATATAATTTGAAACTCGTACGAAATCTCTTGGGTTCCTGCAAATACCATGAGATTTTGTGGCCTTCTTTGGTGCTGTTTCTTTTATAGCAGGTATTGAGGTATTTTAATTTGAGGTATTTACATAGATGGGTAGATGCATAGACATTAGGTGCACGAGTAGGCCATTTGGCCCTTCGAGCCAGCACCGCCATTCAATGTGATCATGGCCGATCATCCACAATCCTCTTCTCCCCATATCCCCTGATTCCGCAAGCCCTAAGAGCTCTATCTAACTCTCTTTTGAAAGCATCCACTGCCTTCTGAGACGGAGAATTCCACAAATTCACAACTCTCTGGGTGAAAAGTTTTTTCCTCATCTCAGTTCTAAATGGCTACCCCTTATTCTTAAACTGTGGCCCCTGGTTCTGGACTCTCCCAACATTTAGCATTTAGCGTGTCCAATCCCTTAATAATTTTATATGTTTCTATAAAATCCTCCCAAATTCCAGTGAATACAAGCCCAGTTGCTCCATTCTTTCATCGTATGACAGTCCCGCCATCCCGGGAATTAACTTGGTGAACCTACGTTGCACTCGCTCAATAACAAGAATGTTCTTCCTCAAATTAGGAGACCAAAACTGCAGACAATACTCCAGGTGTGGTCTCACCAGAGCCCTGTACAACTGCAGAAGGATCTCTTTGCTCCGATACTCAACTCCTCTCGTTGTGAAGGCTAATTGCTGTACCTGCATGCTTACTTTCATGCTGAAAGTCTGAAGAAGGGTTTCGGCCCGAAACGTCACCTATTTCTTTCGCTCCATAGATGCTGCCGTACCCGCTGAGTTTCTCCAGCATTTTTGTGTACCTTCGATTTTCCAGCATCTGCAGTTCCTTCTTGAATGCTTACTTTCAGTGACTGATGTACAAGCACGCCCAGGTTTCGTAGTACTTCCCCTTTTCCTAACCTGACACCATTCAGATAATAATCTGCCTTCCTGTTCTTGCCACCAAAGTGGATAACCTCACATTTATCCACATTAAACTGCATCTGTCATGCATCTGCCCACTCACCCAACAAGTCTCCTTGCATTCTCATAGCATCCTCTTCACAGTTTGCACTGCCACCCAGCTTTGTTTAATCTGCAAATTTGTTAATGTTACTTGTAATCCATTCATCTAAATCATTAATGTATATTGTAAATAGCTGCGGTCCCAGCACCAAGCATTGCGGTACCCCACTAATCACTGCCTTCCATTCTGAAAGGGACCTGTTAATCCCTACTCTTTGTTTCCTGTCTGCCAACCACTTCTCTATCCATGTCAGCACTCTACCCCCAATACCACGTGCTCTAATTTTGCCCACTATTCTCCTGTGGGACCTTATCAAAGGCTTTCTGAAAGTCCAGGTACACTACATCCACTGGCTCTCCCTTGTCCATTTTACTTGTTACATCCTCAAAAAATTCCAGAAGATTTCCCCTCCTGTTACTGTTTTCCAAATGCGCCGCTATTACATCTTTAATAATCGATTCCAGCATCTCCCCCACCACTGATGTCTGGCTAACTGGTCTATAATTCCCTGCTTTCTCTCTCCCTCGTTGAAAAGTGGGATAACATTAGCTACCCTCCAATTCACAGGAACTGATCCTGAGTCTATAGAACGTTGGAAAATCATCACCCACGATTTCTAGAGCCACATCCTTGAGTACCCTGGGATGCAGACAATCAGGCCCTGGGGATTTATCAGCCTTCAGTCCCATCAGTCTACCCAACACCATTAATCCTGCCTAATGTGGATATCCTTCAGTTCCTCTGTCATCCCAGATCCTCTGGCCACTAGTACATCTGGGAGATTGTTTGTGTCTTCCTTAGTGAAGACAGATCCAAAGTACCTGTTCAACTCATCTGCCATTTTCATGTTCCCCATAATAAATTTCTGTCTTCAAGGGACCCACATTTGTCTTAACTAATGTTTTCCTCTTCACATACCTAAATAAGTTTTTACTATCCCCCTTTATATTATTGGCTAGCTTACCTTTGTAGTTCATAATTTCTCCTCGTCTTGACTTTTTAGTTATCTTCTGTTGATTTTTATATATTTCCCAATCCACTGTCTTCCTGCTCATCTTTGCTATGTTATATGTCTTTTATTTTATTTTTTATACTGTCCTTGACTTCCCTTGTCAGCCACGGACACCTCTTACTCCCTTTAGATTCTTTCTTCCTCTTTGGAATGAAGTGATCCTGCACCTTCTGTATTATTCCCAGAAATACCTGCCATTGTTGTTCCACTGTCATCCCTGCTAGGGTATCTTTCCAGTCAACTTTGGCCAGCTCCTCCCTCATAGCTCCATAGTCCCCTTTGTTCAACTGTAATACTGACACATCCGATTAAAACTTGTCATATTATGGTCACAACCTCCTAATGGTTCCTTTACCTTGAGTTCCCTTATCAAATCCAGTTCATTACACAAAATCCAGAATTGCCTTCTCCCTGGTAGGCTCCTCTAGTTTTAGCTTCTCTAAAAATCCATCTCGGAGGCACTCCACAAACTCCCTTTCTTGGGGTCCAGAACCAACCTGATAATCCCAGTCTATCAGCATGTTGAAATCTCCCATGACCATTGTAGCATTACCTTTGCTACATGCTAATTTTAACCCTGATGCAACTTGCACCCTATGTCCAGGCTACTGTTTGGGGGCCATGTAGATAACTCCCATTAGGGTCTTTTCCCCCTTCCGATTCCTCAGTTCTATCCACGATGACTCCACATCTCCTGATTCTATGTCACCCCTCGCAAGGGACTGAATTTCATTCCTTACCAACAGAGCTACCCCACCCCCTCTGCCCACCTGTCTGTCATTTCGATAGGATGTATACCCCTAAATATTCAGTTCCCAGCCCTGGTCCTCTTGCAACCATGTCTCTGTAATTCCCACAACATCATACTTGCCAATTTCCAACTGAGCCTCAAGCTCATCCACTTTATTTCTTATACTTCGCACATTCATATATAACACTTTTAATTCGGTATTCACCTCCCCTCTCACGCCAGTTCCTATTTCATCTGATCTTACTCTTATCCCTTCTTGAACTTTCTGTTCCTTTAATTTTGGTGTCTTTTGTAACTTTCCCTTTGCTCTCTTCCCCTTTAACTCCATTTGTCTACCCCCCCTCCACTATTTAGTTTATGAACTGGCCTTGACTACCCTCTGTGGCAGAGAGTTCCAGAGATTCACCACTCTCTGTGTGAAAAAAGTTCTTCTCATCTCGGTTTTAAAGGATTTCCCCCTTATCCTTAAGCTGTGACCCCTTGTCCTGGACTTCCCCAACATCGGGAGCAATCTTCCTGCATCTAGCCTGTCCAACCCCTTAAGTATTTTGTAAGTTTCTATAAGATCCCCTCTCAATCTCATAAATTCTAGAGAGTATAAACCAAGTCTATCCAGTCTTTCTTCATAAGACAATCCTGACATCCCAGGAACCCTAGAAGTCCTGCGTTTCAGCCTTCTTCCTAACTCTCAAAACTCAGAACCTCCTTCCTCTTCTTCCTGACGTCGTTTGTGCCCACATGCACAACTACTTCCGGCTACGCATCTTCCCTATCGAGGATGTTCTGAAGTCGGTCCGAGACATCTTGAACCCTGACAACAGGGAAGGAACACGCCATCCTCGAGTCTCGCCTGCCGCCACACAATCTCCTGTCCGCACCTCGGACAATGGAGCCACCATCACTATGGCTCTGCCCGACATCGGTCTTGCCCGTCGAGCCTCATCGCTAGGATTGGAGCCACTGACCTGTCCGCTGCACGTACTGGAAGCGTCGTCTCGTCTGCCCTGACAGCTCCCAAGAGGGCGTACCTGTTTGTAAGAGGCACTTACACCGAGGTCTCTTGCACCCGCTTCATCCTCTTCCTTTCCGTCTCTGCCCGTCACACCTCCTGCACTCTTGGAGTGACGACCTGACTGTAGGTCCTGTCCAGGAAACATAGAAACATAGGTGCAGGAGTAGGCCATTCGGTCCTTCAAGCCTGCACCGCCATGGCTGATCATCCAACTCAGTATCCTGTACCTGCCTTCTCTTCATACCCCCTGATCCCATTAGCCACAAGGGCCACATCTAACTCCCTCTTAAATATAGCCAATGAACTGGCCTCAACTACCTTCTGTGGCAGAGAGTTCCAGAGATTCACCACTCTCTGTGAAAAATGTTTTTCTCATCTCGGTCCTAAAATATTTCTCCCTTATCCTTAAACTGTGACCCCTTGTTCTGGACTTCCCCAACATCGGGAACAATCTTCCTGCATCTAGCCTGTCCAACCCCTTAATAATTTTGTAAGTTTCTATAAGATCCCCCCTCAATCTTCTAAATTCTAGCAAGTACAAGCCGAGTCTATCCAGTCTTTCTTCATATGAAAGTCCTGACATCCCGGGAATCAGTCTGGTGAACCTTCTCTGTACTCCCTCTATGGCAAGAATGTCTTTTCTCAGATTAGGAGACCAAAACTGTATGCAATACTCCAGGTGTGGTCTCACCAAGACCCTGTACAACTGCAGTAGAACCTCCCTGCTCCTATACTCAAATCCTTTTGCTATGAATGCTAACATACCATTCGCTTTCTTCACTGCCTGCTGCACCTGCATGCCTACTTTCAATGACTGGTGTACCATAACACCCAGGTCTCGTTGCATCTCCCCTTTTCCTAATCGGCCACCATCATCGTCTATCATCGTCCCGGATGGACCACAGGTCATCCAGCTGCTGCTCTAGTTCCCTAACTCACTCCTTGAGGAGCTGCATCTGGACACAGATCCCACAGTGCCCCTGTCTTCCCACATCCTGCAGCAAACGCACTGCAGTAATATTCCTGCCATTACGCTTAAATATATAAATCAAACACACAACAGAATAAGTGTAGCCTCCTTGCCTCAGCCTCTTCGCTGAAGACTCTTGAACCAAGGACTCGCACTTTACTCACCAAGGCCGCTCTCCCTAGAGCAAGCCCTACATTTATTTGCTGTTCAATTAACTAATTTTATTAATTAGCTAATGTACAAGGAATTGCAGATGCTGATTTACAAAAAAGGATACAAAGTGCTGGAGTAACTCGGTGGTTAGGCAGCATCTCTGGAGAATACGAATAGGTCATGTTGAGAAAAGAAACTGAAGAGTCTAGCTGAAGAAAGGTTATTAGCAAGTGATTCTGAATGCCGAGGGTTTTTTTAATTACATTGGTGATTTGGCGTAAATACATTTTTTTTGGTGTTAGGTACGTTTAGAGATACAGCGCAGAAACAGGCCCTTTAGACCACCGAGCCTGCACCGAGCAGCCATCCCCGCACACTAAAACTATCCTACACATGCTAGGGACAATTTTTTCTACATTTATACCAAGTCAATTAACCTACAAATCTACAAGCGAAGATCTCGGGGAAAACCCAGGCATGTCACCAGGTCACCGTAGCCGGGATCGAACGTGGGTCTCTGGTACTGTAAGCCCTGTAAGGCAGCAACTCTACCGCTGCGCCACCGTGCCGCCCCTTGTTGAAGTTGTGGAAATAATTCTACAATGACACCGGTCATTGAAAGTAGGCATGCAGGTGCAGCAGGCAGTGAAGAAAGCAAATGGTATGTTAGCATTCATAGCAAAAGGATTTGGGTATAGGAGCAGGGAGGTTCTACTGCAGTTGTACAGGGTCTTGGTGAGACCACACCTGGAGTATTGCGTACAGTTTTGGTCTCCTAATCTGAGGAAAGACATTCTTGCCATAGAGGGAGTACAGAGAAGGTTCACCAGACTGATTCCTGGGATGTCAGGACTTTCATATGAAGAAAGACTGGATAGACTCGGCTTGTACTCGCTAGAATTTAGAAGATTGAGGGGGGATCTTATAGAAACTTACAAAATTCTTAAGGGGTTGGACAGGCTAGATGCAGGAGGATTGTTCCCGATGTTGGGGAAGTCCAGAACAAGGGGTCACAGTTTAAGGATAAGGGGGAAATCTTTTAGGACCGAGATGAGGAAAAAAAATTTCACACGGAGAGTGGTGAATCTCTGGAATTCTTTGCCACAGAAGGTAGTTGAGGCCAGTTCATTGGCTATATTTAAGAGGGAGTTAGATGTGGCCCTTGTGGCTAAAGGGATCAGGGGGTATGGAGAGAAGGCAGGGATGGGATACTGAGTTGGATGATCAGCCATGATCATATTGAATAGTGGTGCAGGCTCGAAGGGCCGAATGGCCTACTCCTGCACCTATTTTCTATGTTTCTATGTTTCTATGAATTGGACAAGAGTGTGGAGAATAAATGACAACAATTCTCTGATTGGCTTCAGTAGCCCATTTGTATCAGAATACCTGTAATTCCAGAAGTTGCCTGGTGGTGGCCAATGGGTCAGATATGAGCCACCATTCTTACATGAAGATTGCCCACTTATAAGTACAGTGCAGATGCAATCGAGCAGATAGCCGGCACAACATATTTTTCAGCTCTGGCATAGTGACTTGGGTGAAATGTCTGCCTCCGTACCCTCCCTTTTACTTTCTTCTCTTTAATAAGACTCATGTGGTCATAAGCTTATAAGTGATAGGCACAGAATTAGGCCATTCGGCCCACCAAGTCCACTCCACCATTCAATCATGGCTGATCTATCTTTCCCTCCTAACCCCATTCTCCTGCCTTCTCCCCATAACCCCAGACACCCGTACTAATCAAGAATCTATCTCTGCCTTAAAAATGTCCATTGACTTGGCCTCCACAGCCATCTGTGACAAAGAATTCCACAGATTCACCACCCTCTGACTAAAGACATTCCTCCTTGTCTCCTTCCTAAAGGAACGTCCTTGTATTCTGAGGCTATGACTATTCCACCAGGTGGCACCAGCAAAGGCTGCCTCGCCAATAGTCTGTCTGTCCCTTACTTCTTTGTGTTTAAATAGTATGTGTTAAATGTATGTTCTTAGTGTTCTTCAGCTTGTTTTATGTTGGGCGGGGGGATTGGGCTAAACTTTCTAATCTCTAACCTCGACGGAGATGTGATTTTTTTCCGTATTGTGTCTCCGTCTGCATTGCGGCCTAACAATGCGGCCTTTGCTGGAGACCGACATTTGAGAGCTACGGGCCTTTAACGTCGCGGCGCCCGTGATCCCTTTGCCAGGGATCGACCTCGGAACCCCAACCGTGGGTGTTTACGGACTTAACATCATGGAGCCCGCGGTCTCTGGTTAGAGACCGGCTTCGGGAACTAGCCGCAGGAGCTTCGACCGACCGGCCTGACGTCGGAGCTTAAACCGCCACCGACGCCCGGGGGCTTCGACCGCCGGCTGCGGGAGCTTCGATTGCCCCGTCAGATGGTTCGACTGCCCAGACTGCGGGAGAATAAAAGAGGAAGAAGTTTGGACTTTATTGCCTTCCATCACAGTGAGGAATGTGGGGAATCAGCTGTTAACTTTTTTGTAGTTGTGTGTCTTGTTGCTTTTTTTTCCGTATGGCTGTATGGTAATTCGCATATCACTGTAGCTTAATTGGTACACGTGACAATAAAAGACCTTTGAAACATTTGGTCCTAGACGCTCCCACTAATGGAAACATCCTCACCACATCCACTCTATCTGAGGCTTTCACTATTCAGATTCACTTCTGTCCTTGCCCGGGTTGTTGATGTTTTTATTGGCTACATTTGGTGCTAAGTCCACATTTGCTCTGCTTTTATGAAATGGGTTGAGGACATATGTACAGTTTCCCAGCGATGAAGAGAGATTTATTGGGCACAATACTCCTTGCATGACATTGTTTTCCCATGTAATGACCAACGTCAGCATAAAATTAATCGGCTGTGGTGACATTTGTGTCCTAAAAGCGGCCATTAACTTTATCTCCTCTTGCCATTCTCATGCTTTTATCTTGCTGTTCTTGCTTTCTTTCTTTAACTAATTTTTATCTCTCTTGACAACATTGCAGTCTGCAGTGTAAAGCACTAATCTGATGATTTGCATTAAACCGTTTGTTAGTTTAGTTTATTAGACATAGATAGAAAATTGGTGCAGGAGGAGGCCATTCGGCCCTTCGAGCCAGCACCGCCATTCATTGTGATCATGGCTGATCGTCCCCAATCAATACCCCGTGCCTGCCTTCTCCCCATATTCCTTGATTCCACTAGCCTCCAGAGCTCTATCTAACTCTCTTAAATTTATCCAGTGATTTGGCCTCCACTGCCCCCTGTGGATTTGTGGCAGGGAATTCCACAAATTCACAACTCTCTGGGTGAAGAAGTTTTTTTCTCACCTCAGTCTTAAATGACCTCTCTTTTATTCTAAGACTGTGGCCCCTGGTTCTGGACTCGCCCAACATTGGGAACATTTTTCCTGCATCTAGCTTGTCCAGTCCTTTTATAATTTTATATGTTTCTATAAGATCCCCCTCATCCTTCTAAACTCCAGTCAATACAAGCCTAGTCTTTTCAATCTTTCCTCATATGACAGTCCCGCCATCCCAGGGATCAATCTCGTGAACCTACGCTGCACTGCCTCAATCACAAGGATGTCCTTCCTCAAATTAGGAGACCAAAACTGTACACAATACTCCAGATGTGGTCTCACCAGAGCCCTATACAACTGCAGAAGAACCTCTTTACTCCTATACTGTAATCCTTTTGTTATGAAGGCCAACATTCCATTAGCTTTCTTCACTGCCTGCTGTACCTGCACGCCAACTTTCAGTGACCGGTGTACAAGGACGCTCAGGTCTCTCTGCACCTCCCCCTTACCTAACCTAACCCCATTGAGATAATAATGTCACGTGTACCGAGGTACAGTGAAAAGCTTTATGTAGACGTGTACAATGTCGTGCCGTGGTGTGTTTAATACTTTGTTTCCTCACCCTGAGGCCTCAGTGCAGATCGTCCCTGTGCCAGAGCAGTGAGGGTGGATTGCCCTTGCCCTTTGATGCAAATAATCTCCAGGAATAACGTGGTCTGGGCACTAACGGAACAGCGAACGGTTCTCTACAGAAAAGGCATCAGCAGCTTCTGCCCAGAAGGAGAACAGTGGATGCCTGACGTTGTAAGGTGGGACAATACTGTTGTCGTTGTTGTGATGTGCCGTTTTAAAATGTTTTCTGAAAATTGTTTACCCATTCTCAATCATTTTCATAATTCCGGTTTTCCTACCATTATATTTCCCCATTTGTAACAGAGAAACATTTGATAAGAAAGAACAGCAGATGCTGGTAAAATCCAAGGGAGACGCAAAATGCTGAAGTAACCCAGCGGGTGAGGCAGCATCTCTGGATGCCGAGTCCGAAACGTTGCCCATTCCTTCTCTCCAGAGATGCTGCCTCACACGCTGGTTTACTCCAGCATTTAGTGTCTACCGGAGAAACATTTGAAGTCACCGGTGAAGAATATTAAAGGTTAAACCATCTGTTTAACCTTTAATATTAATATTAAACCAGCAAAAATTGGGCAATGGAGCTGTTATGTTTTGTCCACAAACAAGTCTGTTTTTTGTTTAAATAGTATTTGGCCTGAATGTGATTGTCTGTGACTTTTTTCCTCCAGTTTCATTGGTATATTTTGTTTACTATTCCTTAGAACAAAGCCTTCACCTTTTGCATGGTGACAGGGCTCTCACTTAACCTTTTTTCTCTGTTGTCAGCCGGGCAACCTTGGCAGCTTTTTAGGTTGCCAAATGACAGTTTTTCATTGTTCTAACTGGGACGTGCGAGAATAAAACACTCTTGACTCACGTCGCTAATGTGTGGGATAGAACTAGTGTACGGGTGATCGTTGGTCGGCGTGGACTCGGTGGGCCGAAGAGCCTGTTTCCAAGCTGTATCTTTAAATTAAACTAAAACCAGAGGGTGTGTAAAGAAGGGTCTCTACCCGAAAAGGTCAACTAATTTCTTCTATCCAGAGATGCTGGCTGCTCCATGGAGTTCCCCCGCACAATTAAAGCATTGAATAGTCTTCACCCTACCATAGTTACCCAACCAGACGCAACTAAATTTAAGGTACCTCTTTCCCCCCAAGAACCCTTTTTTGCTTAAGTCCAAGTCAAGATAGTTTTATTGTGATGTGTGCCAGATCGGACAATGAAATTCTTGCTTGCTGCAGCACAACAGGATATGGAAACATAAGACAGAACATGAGATAAAAGTTCAGTGTGTCTGTATACCATAGACCATATATATACACAATAAATAAACAGATAAAGTGCAATAGGCTGTTATTGTTCAGAGTATGGAGTTTGGTGATGGACCCTCCACCACATCCAGTTTAAATTCCATTTAGAATATTTTTGGAGGACCAGGAAACCAAGAAGCAAGAGTTACTCCAGGAAGTTACTCCAGCTCCAGGGAGTGATTCTGTGTTGGTTTTCAGCGGTCGCGGCGAGGCTGCGACCGGACAGCAATGGCGGCCAGATCTCCCACACTGCAAAGGGAGGGAGAAAGTGCCCGGCTCCGACCAGTTGGCGTAGCAGTGCGCATGTGCAGGGCGGCTGATGATGTGTTGGCCGTGGTTGTGTGCATGTGCAAGGTGGCCGGCCCTGCCGGCAGATGAGGAGCGGGCGGAGAGCGGAGACACAGCGGCCCGGAAAAGGATACGGATGGCGGGCGGAGAGGAAGAGTGACAGAGAGAAAGATAGAGAGGGGGGGCCCCGCTCAGAGTTGAATGGTAGGTGTCCCGGATGTTTGCCAAGCCAGGCAAAATGACACAACATTTAGGTTGCCCGGTGGGACGTTAGGTGGCTATTGGCCACTGGGCAACCGTTAATTTCGAGCCCTGCATTCAAAAATGTTGGTAGTTGTCCAGGATACCTGTAAGGCAGCAACACTACCCGAAATGCCCAGTACATTAACCAAATAACAATTACAGCACGGAAACAGGCCATCTCGGCCCTTCTAGTCCGTGCCGAACACTTACTCTCCCCTAGTCCCATCTACCTGCACTCAGACCATAACCCTCCATTCCTTTCCCATCCATATACCTATCCAATTTATTTTTAAATGATAAAATCGAACCTGCCTCCACCACTTCCACTGGAAGCTCATTCCACACAGCTACCACTCTCTGAGTAAAGAAGTTCCCCCTCATGTTACCCCCTAAACCTTTGTCCCTTAATTCTCAAATCATGTCCCCTTGTTTGAATCTTCCCTACTCTCAGTGGAAAAAGCTTATCCATGTCAACTCTGTCTATCCCTCTCATAATTTTAAAGAACTCTATCAAGTCCCCCCTTAACCTTCTGCGCTCCAAAGAATAAAGACCTATCTTGTTCAACCTTTCTCTGTAACTTAGTTGCTGAAACCCAGGCAACATTCTAGTAAATCTCCTCTGTACTCTCTCTATTTTGTTGACATCTTTCCTATAATTTGGCGACCAGAATTGTACATCATATTCCAGAATTGGCCTCACCAATGCCTTGTACAATTTTAACATTACATTAATTGCTGACAGTGGGAAGAGGAGAAACTGAGTTCAATTTATAAATGGGTATAAGGACGGCACAGTGGCACAGCAGTAGAGTTGCTCACAGTGCCAGGGACCCAGGTTCCATCCTGACTACGGGTGCTGTCTGGACGGAGTTTGTACCTTCTCCCCCTGACCGCGTGGGTTTTCTCCGAGATTTTTGTTTCCTCCAACACTCCAAAGACATATAGGTTTGTAGGTTAATTGGCTTGGTATTAGTGTAAATTGCCCCTGGTGTGTGCAGGATAGTGTTTGTGAGCGGGGATCGCTGGGTCCTTGTGGGCCGAAGGGCCTGTTTCCGAGCTGTATCTCTAAACTAAACCTCACACGCAACTGGCCAGCTGTAATGCAAAGAGAGAGAGTGTTTGCTGAGATTGTTGACCTTAGTCTTCAGTCTACAGTGTTCTTTCAGAACCCGTGCTGCTGTTTTTCCCGACTTCATTGCAATGGTGCAGGAGTGTGCAGATGTGAGATGGGAGTGGAACGCAACATTAAAGAGGTCGACAACTGGGGAATGGAGCTCGCTCCCGTGGACTGAGCATAGCTTCTCTGTAAAGTGTGGTCCATTTTAGATGTTGCTTCTCCAGTGGGAAGGAGAGGACGTGGTGAACGCTGAATGCAGTGCGTGGGTTGGAGGAAGTGCAAGAGAATCGCTGCTTCTCCTGAAAGGACCATTTGTGTCCCTGGGTGTGGGGAAGGATGAGGCAACGGATTGTCTCAGGTTGCATGGGAAAGTTTGAGAACGGAGTGGTTGGTGGGGAATGAAAATCAGGACGAGTGAGTCATGAAAAAAACATCTCATTTGGGTTTTCAAATGCTCTTGTCAACCATGGGGAGAGGAAAGTCATGGTTAAGGAAAAGCCCCAACATTGCAAATGACCATGTCATTGACGTAGATATGACGGAGAACTGAGAGAAATGAATATAATTTCTGCTAGGAGGGAGGCAATATGCGGCCAGATCTCCCACACTGCAAAGGGAGGGAGAAAGTGCCCGGCTCCGACCAGTTGCCGTAGCAGTGCGCATGTGCAGGGCGGCTGATGATGTGTTGGCCGTGGTTGTGCGCATGTGCAAGGTGGCCGGCCCTGCCGGCGGATGAGGAGCGGGCGGAGAGCGGAGACACAGCGGCCCGGAAAAGGATACGGATGGCGGGCGGAGACGGAGAGTGACAGAGAGAGAGATAGAGAGGGGAGCCCGCTCAGAGTTGAACAGCAGGTGGCCCGGATGTTTGCCAAGCCAGGCAAAATGACACAACATTTAGGTTGCCCGGCGGGACGTTAGGTGGCCATTGGCACCTGGGCAACCGTTAATTTCGAGCCCTGGATTAGAAAATGTTGCTAGTTGTCTAGGATACCTGTAAGGCAGCAACTCTACCACTGCACCGCCGTGCCAGGGCGGGTTTCTTTTATTGAATAGATTAGGTTTATTTTATTTGACACTTCAAAATAATAAGACATCCATAGAAAATAATAAAACGGCAGATGCTGGAAATCGGACATGAAAATAAGTAAATCCATTTGAAGGGCTTGGTCGTTTCGGCAGCACTTGCGAAAGGAAAACAAGTTAATGTTTTGGGTAAACATGTGGAACCGAGTTTGTTTTAATGGGCAGAGGTTTGGAATTGGAATATCCGTGACAAGGTGTAGTTGGGTTGTTGTGGTGATTCACTGTTTATGAAGTTATCCGGCTGAGAGATTAATGAGGGCGGGTGGAGAAATGGAAAAGGAAACCAGTTATGAAACATGGATTTCAAAGAACTGAAACCAAAAGGAGACATTTGGAAATGCCCAGTACATTAATTGCTGGCAGTGGGAAGAGGAGAAACTGAGTTCAATTTATAAATGGGTATAAGGACGGCACAGTGGCACAGCAGTGGAGTTGCTCACAGCGCCAGGGACCCAGGTTCCATCCTGACTACGGGTGCTGTCTGGACGGAGTTTGTACCTTCTCCCCCTGACCGCGTGGGTTTTCTCCGAGATGTTTTGTTAGAAATATAATTTCTGCTAGGAGGGAGGCAATATGGTTAGCATGGCGGTGGGAAACTACAAGCTCGCAAAGGATCAAGGAGGAATCAGGCTGTGTACAAACAGGCCCTTCACCCCAACTTGCCCACACCGGCCAACCTGTCACACCTACACACGTCCTCCTGCCTGTGTTTCCCCCAAAACCTGTCCTGTCCATGTACCTGTTTAACTGTTTCTTAAACGGTGGGATAGTCCCTGCCTCAACTACCTCCTCCGGTTGCTCGTTCCATACACCCGCCAACCACCCTTTGTGTGGAAAAGTTCGCCCTTGGGTTCTGATTAAATCTTTCCCTCCTCAACTTAAACCTATGTCCCCTGATTCTTGATTCACCTACTCTGGGCAAGAGACTGTTTGTCTACCAGCTCTATCCCCCTCATGGTTTTATACACCTCGATAAGATCACCCCTCATCCTCCTGCACTCCAAGGAATAGAGTCCTAGCCTGCTTAACTTCTCCCTATAGCCCAGGCTCTCGAGTCCTGGCAACATTCTTGTCCAGCTTCTCAGTCCCCTTTTCAGCTTGACAACATCTTTCCTATAACATGGTGTCCAGAAATGAACACAATACTCAAATGCAGCGTCACCGACATCTTTTATAGCTGCAACATCACCTCCCAACCTCTGTACTCAATGCTCAATGAAGGCCAATGTGCCAGATGCCGTTTTGACCATTCCATCCACCTGTGATGAATGAACTATGTACCTGAAACAGGGATTTGAACTTTGAACCCTTAGATTAAAAGTCTGATGCTCTACCAACTGAGCTATCCAGGCCATTGCAGTTGTATAAAACATTGGTGAGGCTGTATTTAGAGTATGGTTGTCAGTTTTGGGCCCCGTGTTATAGGAAAGCTGTCATGCTGGAAATGGTGCAGAGAGGAGGGAGTTGAAGACAGACTACGTGAAAATAGTCCCAAAATGTTGGAGGAATTCAGCGGGACAGGCAGCAACTCTGGATAGAAGGAATGGGTGACGTTTCGGGTCGAGATCCTTCTTTAGACCACGTGACCATGTGCAAGTGGGAGCAGGGTGGAAACTGGCAGCAGAAGTAATGACATTTTATCACTTCCAAATGAGTGGAGCAGGAATGCAAAGTACAAAGTTGAGGGAGTGGGGCATGGAGCACAAACTGTTGCACATATCCCTCTAAAGGCCACGTGTAGCGGTGACTCGTGAGTCCCCTTAGCTACAGTGTTGATGTGAGGTTGAACGGGAAAACAATGCAAGAACAAGTTCGGCCAGGTAAACAAGTGAATGAAGCAAGGGAATTTGAGCCTGATGCAGCCTGGGAGAGTGGATTTACCACACCCAAAGGAATGTACAGAAAGCTTTGAGGAGTTAGTGTGTAAATAAACTCGGGACAGACTTCTGACCGACATACACTACAAACCAACTGACTCACATGGCTATCTGGACTACACGTCTTCCCACCCTGCCCCCTGTAAAGACTCCATCCCCTACTCCCAATTCCTCCGCCTACGCCGCATCTGCTCCCAGGATGAGACGTTCCACACCAGGGCATCGGAAATGTCCTCGTTCTTCAGGGAACGGGGATTCCCCTCCGATACCATAGATGAGGCTCGCACCAGGGTCTCATCCATACCCCGCAACACTGCTCTCTCTCCCCATCCCCGCACTCGCAACAAGGGCAGAGTCCCCCTAGTCCTCACCTTTCACCCCACCAGCCGGCAAATACAACAAATAATCCTCCGCCATTTCCGCCACCTCCAACGTGACCCCACCACTCGCCACATCTTCCCATCTCCCCCTATGTCTGCCTTCCGCAAAGACCGCTCCCTCCGCAACTCCCTTGTCAATTCTTCCCTTCCCTCCCGTACCACCCCCTCCCCGGGCACTTTCCGTTGCAACCGCAAGAAATGCAACACCTGTCCCTTCACCTCCCCCCTCGACTCCATTCAAGCAGTCGTTCCAGGTGCGACAAAGGTTCACCTGTATCTCCTCCAACCTCATCTACTGCATCCGCTGCTCTAGATGTCAGCTGATTTACATCGGGGAGACTAAGCGGAGGTTGGGCGATCGTTTCACCAAACACCTCCGCTCAGTCCGCAATAACCTACCTGAACTCCCGGTGGCTCAGCACTTCAACTCCCCCTCCCATTCCCAAACCGACCTCTCTGTCCTGGGTCTCCTGCATTGCCAGAGTGAGCAACACCGGAAATTGGAGGAACAGCACCTCATATTCCGCCTGGGTTGCTTGCGTCCGGATGGCATGAACGTTGAATTCTCCCAGTTTTGCTAGCCCTTGCTGTCTCCTCCCCTTCCTCAACCCTCGAGCTGTCTCCTCCCATCCCCCCGCCCTCGGGCTCCTCCTCCTCCCCTTTTTCCTTCCTTCTCCCCCCCACCCCCCATCAGTCTGAAGAAGGGTTTTGGCCCGAAACGTCGCCTATTTCCTTCGCTCCATAGATGCTGCTGCACCCGCTGAGTTTCTCCAGCATTTTTGTGTACCCCTTATTGTTTGCTTTGCTTCTGGCTGTTTTCACATGGTCATAATTAGTATTTGCTTTCACAGATATTGCATGGATGTGCCTATGATTTTTAAAATAGTCCAATTGGGAAAATATTGAGTTATGAAAATCCATTTTTGCTCCTGTTATTCAGTGAAAGACAAATGCTGGAGTTGGTGTGTATAGCACTGGGAGGCAAGCAGACGGTCTGGGCTTTAGACTCAAATGGCAACCTTTGGTTCCGCACTGGCATATCGTCCAAGAAACCACAAGGTGAAGATGACCACTGGTGGCAGGTAGGAATGTGTCACATACAGGCATTGTTGCTGCCGTGCTCGATTCCATAACACGACTTGAATATAATACAAGCGATGAATTAGGCAAGACGATTTGCACCATGCAGGCTGAATTGCGTGCAACATCATTTCAATTGGGAATACGATAACCACTTAAAATGAATACTGTAGGAATTGAAAAGCAGGGAAAAAGCTGCCTGGATTTAAACAGTATAGGAGAGGAAAAACCTGTTTCCATGTAACCCCCCTGCAGTAATCAGATTCTTTAGAACACAGCTATTGTGGCCGGTAAAATTGTCAAGACATTGCTTCTATAGGAAATGAAGGTGCGGCAAGGTGGAGCAGCGGTAGAGTTGCTGCCTTACAGCGCATTCAGCGCCAGAGACTCTGGTTCGATCACGACCACGGGTGCTGTCTGTACGTTTTTTTTAACGTTCTTCCTGTGACCGCGTGGGTTTTCTCCGAGATCTTTGGTTTCCCCTCACACTCCAAAGATGTACAGGTTTGTAGGTTAATTGGCTTGGTATAAGTGTAAACTGTCCCTAGTGTGTGTTGGATAGTGTTAATATGCGGGGATCGCTGGACTGTGTTGACTCGGTGGGCCGAAGCGCCTGTATCTCAAAACTAAACTTAAATTAAACTATTGACACTTGTGCAAGGGTATTCAATTAATCAATATATAATGGCCTTTAGTATTTTCAGCTGGCAATTAAAAACATAAGCATATGTTTACGACAGTCAGATTTATGTGCCTCTTAAAAAGAAGGATGAACACTCTGTCGGACTGTTACTTGAGTGTCTCAACGACATAAAGGCCTGGATGGCTCTGAACCTTTTAAAATTTAATGATAAAAAGATGGAAGTAATGGTTTTTGGTGGCACCACTGGGGCCCCCCCTGTAGATCTGGGCTCCCTGGCCCAGTATATCAAACCAAGCATCACAAACCTAGGGGTTAAAGTGGACCCTGAGCTTAAATTTGACAGTCAGATCAAGGCTGTTGTTAAATCAAGCTTTTTCCATTTGAGGCAGCTGGCCAAAATAAAGCCAATTCTGTCAAGGCAGCATTTTGAGACGGTAATCCACGCCTTTGTTACCACTCGGCTGGATTACTGCAATGCACTGTATGTGGGGGTTAGTGGGTCCTCCATCGCCCGTCTCCAGATGGTACAGAATGCAGCTGTACGTCTTTTAACTGGCACACGTAAACATGAGCACATTTCGCACATTTTAGCCTCACTCCACTGGTTGCCTATTCAGTTTAGGATCCATTTTAAAATTCTTTAATTTCCTTTTAAATCCCTAAATGGTCTTGCCCCGCCCTACCTATCTGAGCTTCTACACCCTTATACACCCGCCCGCTCTCTCAGGTCAGATAATCAGCTGCTCCTGAGTGGGCCTAAAACTATGCGGAAGCTCAGAGGGGACCGTGCCTTTGCTGTGTCGGCACCCAAATTATGGAACGATCTGCCTCTCCACATTAAACAGGCCTCTTCTCTGTCTGTTTTTAAATCACTTCTTAAAACCCATCTCTTCTCCGTGGCCTTTGATACCCAGTAAGATGTCGACTTTATTTGCTTGATTTAGTTTCTTATTTTGATTGCTTTATTGCATGGTTATTATTTTTACTCATGTTTTATGTCTTTTGATTTATTGTTGTATTTCATATGTGATTTATGCGCCTTATGTGAGCTGTTATGTTATGTTCTGTTATGTTGTCTGTTTGTGATGTCTTGTTTATTCTTCTGTACAGCACTTTGGTCAACATTGGTTGTCTTAAAGTGCTTAACAAATAAAGTTGGATTGGATTGGATTGGATATAAAGATCTCTTTTTGAAAATCCTGCAGGAAATATGACTTGGTTGTTGTGAGACTGAAACTCTCATTCCTACATTGACAATATTGTATTTCTATAGCCTGTCTCTATAGATACCTGTCCCTATACCTCCTCCCTCACATCCAACCAGGGATCCCAGCAGTCCTTCCAGGTTAGAGAGAGGTTTGTGTTTGAGACCTCCTCTAAACTGCAATCAGTATTTCTGATGTTGGCCTCCTTTTTTAAGCGGCAAGACCAAGTGTAGACTTGGCAACCCTTTACACTTGGTCTACTCAAGGCCGATTGGATCTCCCGCTTGCCTACCATTACAACTCCAATATTGGCCTTTCTGTCCTGGGCTGCCTCCACTGCCAGAGTGAGGCCACACACAAAACAGGGGGAACAGCGTATTCCGCAGCTTACAACCCAACGGTACGAACATTGAATTCTCCAGTTTTAGGTAACTAATGGCCTTGTCCCACGTTACGAGTTCATTCCAGGAGCTTTCCCGCGTTTGCCCTGATTCGAACTCAGAGATTTACGGTAATGGCCGCTCGTCGGTACTCGGGGCTCTCGTGGACATTGAAAAATGTTCACGAGTCTTCTCGAGCTTACCTGCCGTTAGCGAGTCTTCCCGAGTACCTGCCGTTAGCGTTACGAGCCGCTAAGAGACGTTCCCGAGCTCCGACGTACCCGCTACGTTCATTCTCCGTGCTTACCACGAGTTTGATTTTTTTTTATAACTCAGAATGAACTCGTACCGTGGGGCACGGCCATAACTAACCCAAGAATACTCCCATTTTTCCCCTCCTTCTTCCCTCTGCCCCATCTGCATGTACTCATTGAATTCACTCCTGCTCTTCACCCCCCAATGCCCTGCCACCTGCATTCCTTCGGTGGCTCGACATTTCACACCCTCTTCTATCCTTGTCTCATTATTTTTTGATTCTTGATCTTTGGCCTTGTCCTGCCCCTCCCTCATCTGTATCCACATTCCATTGCTTTGTCCCACCCCGTCCTCTCTTTCTGCTTTCTCCCCACCACATACAATCAGTCTGAAGAAGGATCCCGACACGAAACGTCACCTATCCATGTTCTCCAAACTTGCTGCCTGACCCGCTGAGTTACTTCAGCACATTGTGTCCGTCTTCTAAGCTGCCTGACTTGCGGAATTACTCCAGCACTTTGTATCTTTGTTTGTAAACCAATACATGCAATTCTTTGTCTCTCCAGAAATGCTCCTGTGATGTTTTGAAAAATCTTTGACAATAGAGAACCTAAATATAAAAGGGTTCCTATCAAAAATAGAATTTAGGAAATTAAGTTTTTAAAGCTTTTAAAAGCATTTTTGTGGCACGGTGGCGCAGCGGTAGAGCTACTGCCTTACAGCGGCAGTGACCCCGGGTTCCATCCTGACTGTGGGTGCTGTCTGTGTAGAGCTTGCACGTTCTCCCTGTGACCTGTGTGGGTTTTCTCCGAGATCTTTGGTTTCCACCCACACTCCAAAGCCGTACAGGTTTAAGGTTAACTGGCTTGGTGTAAATGTAAAGTGGCCCGAGTGTGTGTAGGATAGTGTTAATCTGTGCAGTCGGTGCGGATTCGGTGGGCCAAAGGGCCTGTTTCCGCGCTGTATCTCTAAACTAAACTAAACTAAATTCTTCTGTTATAGGTGAGCATTACGGATTACGTGGTCTTCGATCAGTGCAACATCTTCCAGGCGATAATTCAAGCCACGCAGACTGTGGCTACAGTTGCTCAGGCACCAGTGGAGAAAGTGGCAGACAAACTGCGAGGTGTCTTATGGTCACAACAGTCTCTGTCTCAGCCAAGTCTCATCAGTGTCAACGGCTGTGGCGTGTGGATTATATCGGGCAAAAACGAGTTCCACGTAGCCAAAGGAAACCTGTTAGGTCAGCCAAACCTTTGAAATACAAGTTTTGTTATGATTGATTTCACCAAAAATGAAAGTAGACAGTATTTGTTTTTTACAAGAAATATTTACAGTGTTTACTGGTATGTAATATATACAGGTGCGAGTCTGAAAAAAGGGTCTCGACCCAAAACATCACCTATTTCTTCTCTCCAGAGATGCTGCCTGTCCCGCTGAGTCACTCAAGTTTTTGTGTCTGTCTTGGTGTAAACCTGCATCTGTAGTTCCTTCCTACACAATACAAATGAGATTGATCTTTCCATGTCAGCAAGACACTAACACATTCCACTTGCTTCTGCAGCTACATACTGGAAGTCGATAGTACCACGAGGAACAGTATCAGCTACAAAATGGGCTTTTGTTGTGGCTTCCATGGCCCCTACTAAAAAAGGTTAGTTGTTGCCAGGGTAATTTAGTTAATATTTTCATTCTATCTTTGGATTCAGATTCAACTTTAATTGTCATTGTCAGTGTACAGTACAGAGACAACGAAATGCAGTTAGCATCTCCCTGGAAGAGCGACAGAATATGATTTCAATAAATAAATCTATTTACATGTATACAGACATAGTGTTTTTCCTGTGGGAGGAGTGTCCGGGGGGGGGGGGGTGTGATTGGCAGTCACCGAGGTACATTGTTGAGTTGTGTAACATCCACAGGGAAGAAGCTGTTCCTGGACCTGCTGGTCCGGCAACGGAGAGACCTGTAGCGCCTCCCGGATGGTAGGAGGGTAAACAGTCCATGGTTGGGGTGAGAGCAGTCCTTGGCGATGCTGAGCGCCCTTCGCAGACAACGCTTGCTATGGACAGACTCAATGGAGGGGAGCGAGGAACCGGTGATGCGTTGGGCAATTTTCACCACCCTCTGCAATGCTTTCCGGTCGGAGTCAGAGCAGTTGCCATACCATACTGTGATACAGTTGGTAAGGATGCTCTCAATGGTGCAGCGGTGGAAGTTCACCAGAATCTGAGGAGACAGATGGACCTTCTTCAGTCTCCTCAGGAAGAAGAGATGCTGGTGAGCCTTCTTGACCAGAGTTGAGGTATTGTGGGTCCAAGAGAGGTCATCGGAGATGTTGACCCCCAGGAACCTGAAGCTGGAAACATGTTCCACCTCCGTCCCGTTAATGTGGATGGGGGTGTGCCTAGACTTCCTGAAGTCTACAATGAGCTTCTTGGAATTAAGGGCCAGGTTGTTGTCAGCACACCATGCTGCTAGGAGCGGGACCTCCTCCCTGTAGGCCGACTCATCGTTGTCCCGCCCCCTCCCCTGACATGCAACACCTGTCCCTTTACCTTCCCCCCTCGACTCCATCCAAGGACCCAAACAGTCTTTCCAGGTGAGGCAGAGGTTCACCTGCACCTCCTACAACCTCATCTCCGCTGTTCCAGGTGTCAACGTCTCTACATCGGCGAGACCAAGCGCAGGCTCGGCGATCGTTTCGCTGAACATCTCCACTCGGTCCGTCTTAACCTACCTGATCTCCTGGTGGCTCAGCACTTCAACTCCCCCTCCCATTCCTAATCTGACCTTTCTGTCCTGGGCCTCCTCCATTGTCAGAGTGAGGCCCAGCGCAAATTGGAGGAACAGCACCTCATATTTTGCTTGGATAGTTTACACCCCAGTGGTATGAACATTGACTTCTCTAACTTCAGATAGCCCTTGCTTTCTCTCTCCATCCCCTCCCCTTCCCAGTTCTCCCACTCGTCTTTCTGTCTCCGACTACATTCTTTCTTTGTCCCACCCCCTCCCCTGACATCAGTATGAAGAAGGCGCTCGACCCGAAACGTCGCCCATTTCTTTTCTCCAAAGATGCTGCCTCACCCGCTGAGTCACTCCAGTGTTTTGTGTCTTCCCAATATTTTCTTCTTGTTGTGTTAACTCTAACCAGCTACATTGTTGTGCACAATTCACAATATCACTCTACATCTGCTGCTTCTTGTTTTAAGCATCTGTACCCTTTTCTGATGGTAAAATCTCTGCATCACCACACCTCCCAGGTATCTATTGTAAAATCTCTGCATCACCTCACCTCCCAGGAATCTATTGTAAAAATTGATCTGCTAAATTCAAATACCATCATAATAGCTGAGGAATTAATTATTTTTTAATAGTGAATATTTAATTAAATATAGTCGTGATGTCCATGAAAGTAGCAGGTTGTTGTAAAAGCCCATCTAGTTCAACCAAGTCCTTTAGCAGGGGTGGGGGGGGGGGGGGGGTCAGTGGCAGATTCATGTTCATAAGACATAGGAGCAGAATGAGGCCATTCAGCCCATCAAGTCTACTCCGCCATTCGACCATGGCTGATCTATCTCTCCCCATTCTCCTGCCTTCTCCCCATACCTTCTGACACCCGTACTAATCAAGAATCTATCTATCTCTGCCGTAAAAGTATCCACTGACTCGGCCTCCACAACATTCTATGGCAAAGAATTCCACAGATCAAGAAACTGTCTATCTCCGCTTTAAAAATACCCAATGAGTCATGGAGAGTCATGGCGTGATACAATGTGGAAACAGGCCCTTCGGACCAACCCGCCCACACCAGCCAACATGTCCCAGCTACACTAGTCTCACCTGCCTGCGCTTGGTCCATATCCCTCCAAACCTGTCCTATCCATGTACCTGTCTAACTATTTCTTAAATGTTGGGATAGTCCCTGCCTCAACTACCTCCTCTGGCAGCTTGTTCCATACACCCACCCAATGACTTGGCTATCATTTTTCTGAGCTCCAGAAAGTAGAAGTGCAATTTTCATCTTTCCTTATCGAACCACCCCCACGTTCTAGAACTTAACCTGGAACCCATAGACTTTACCGAGTTACCACAAAGCCTGACCTATTTACACTATAAATGATTGAATTTCCCAAGCCAATTTGTTGAGCACAACTGAGGTGTGTTAATGTTTGAGCCCTCAAACGGACGTGAAGTATAAATCCATCGCTGCTACATGTTAGTGAGATGCTCATGCCTTGACTCTGTTGGCAGTCGTGTTCTTGCAGAACACAAGGTGAAACATGGAGAGTTGTGCATTGTCCAAATTAATCATTGGCTGGTTGAATAAACAACTAAAGATGGTCAATTATTCATTCACTGCATGCACTGATTAGTTCATCTCTTCTACAACTGGAATGTACGTAGACGGCATAGTGGTGGGACGGTAGAGTTGCTGCATCACAGTGCCAGAGACCCCGGTTCAATCCTGACACTGGGTGCTGTCTGTGCGGAGTTCTCCCCATGACCGGCTGGGTTTTCCGCAGATGCTCCAGTATTTTCCCACAGACGTACAGGTTTGTAGGTGAAATAGCTTTGGTAAAAATGGTAAATGATTTCTCGTATGTAGGGTTGTGCTAGTGTACGTGGTGATTGTTGGTTTGCGTGGACTTGGTGGGCCAAAGGGCGTGTTTCGGCGCTGTATCTCTAAACCAAACTAAAAGCTGACCCCCTGATTTATTTATTTCGAGAGGGCTTATTTATTTTGAGAGGGATGTAATGCTGAGGCTCTGTAAGCACTGGTCAGGCCACATGTGGAATATTGTGAGTAATTTTGGGCACCATATCTGAGGAAGCATGTGCTGGCTGTGGAGAGGGTCCAGAGGAGGTTTATAAGAATGATCCCAGTAATGAGTAGGTTAACCTATGATGAGCGTTTGTCGGCACTGGGCCTGTACTGGGAGTTTAGAAGAATGAGGGGGGACCTCATTAGAACGTACAGATTAGTGTAAGGCTTGGATAGAGTGGATGTGGAGAGGATGTTTCCATTCTAGGACTAGTCAGCCTCTGAATTAAAGGACGTTCTTTTAGGAAGGAGATGAGGAAGTATTGCTTGAGTTAGAGGGAGATGAATCTGTGGAATTCTTTGCCACAGAAAGCTGTGGAGGCAAAGTCAGTGGATATTTTTAAGGCAGAGATTGATGGATTCTTGATTAGTACGGGTGTCAGTGGTTTTGGGGGCGAAGGCAGGAGAATGGGGTTAGGAGGAAGAGATAGATCAGCCATGATTGAATGGCGTAGTGTACTTGATGGGCCGAATGGCCTAATTCTACTCCTATCACTAATGATCTTGTGAAATGATGGAAATGTAGGTATTTTCTGTTTGTTGCTAAATCAGTGGTTGCAGTATTGATCATGCAACATTTCTTGTGCAGGAAGTGTTCTGTGGCTGGGACAAAGCCATAAAGATCTGTTCTGCGTCGCTGATGGGAACCCTGAGTTCCGGCCCTCTACTGTACAGCTGCCTCCAGATGTGGAGATGATGCAGATTGTTGCCAATCATGACGCTGTATGGGGTCTCGACACCAGGGGCAGGATTCATATCAGGACCTTGTCAGAAAACTGCCCCAGCGGCATGCACTGGTCTAAACTGGACCTGGCACAGCTAGGTAAGGCTATATTCTTCAACCGCATTTTTCCTTTTATTCTGTGGCTCCAAGTTATGCAAGATGGGCACAAAGTGCTGCAGTAACTCAGCTGGTTAGGCAGCATCTGTGGGGAAAGAAGATGGGTGACGTTTCGGGTCGGGGCCTTTCTTTTCGGGCTGAAGGTAGTGGGGAGGGAAGTGGAGATTGGGAAAGAGGAGAACAAAGCAGGACCTGCAACAAGGAAAGGTGTGGCCCATTGTTGGCTGGGGATGAGGTGATAACAAAGGGGTACATGGATGCGAACAGTGGAACTTGTAGAACGTATAGGGGTGGGGAAGGGAGGAAATACAAGGGTTACATGAAATAAATCAATTAAGCAATACTTATATGTGTGAGGGAGGGGGGGTGTAGGAGGAGGGGGGTGTGGGAGTGGGGGATGTGTGGGTTGGTGTGGGGAGAAGGGAGGAGGAACGGGGAGGGGTAAAGGGGGATGTTGGTTTGGGGGGAGGGGGGGTGTGGGATTGGGCAGAAGCGGGATGTGTGGGGGAGGGGAGGGGGTGTGTGTGGGGGGGAGGGGACTCCACCGGTCGTGGCACCACACAGCACCTCCCGGCTCCACTCAGCGGATTGCCCGACTACACTCACCGGATTCCCGGACTCCACACATCAGTCAATGAAAGTAAGCATGCGGGTACAGCAGGCAATGAAGAAAGCGAATGGCATGTTGGCCTTTATAACAAGAGGAGTCGAGTATAGGAGCAAAGAGGTCCTTCTGCAGTTGTACAGAGCCCTAGTGAGACCACACCTGGAGTATTGTGTGCAATTTTGGTCCCCTAATTTGAGGAAGGACATTCTTGCTATTGAGGGAGTGCAGCGTAGGTTTACAAGGTTAATTCCCGGGATGGCGGGACTGTAATATGCTGAGAGAATGGAGCGGCTGGGCTTGTACACTTTGGAGTTTAGAAGGATGAGAGGTTATTTTATTGAAACATATAAGATTGTTAAGGGTTTGGACACGCTAGAAGCAGGAAACATGTTCCCGATGTTGGGGGAGTCCAGAACCAGGGGCCACAGTTTAAGAATAAGGGGTAAGCCATTTAGAACGGAGACGAGGAAACACTTTTTCTCACAGAGAGTGGTAAGTCTGTGGAATTCTCTGCCTCAGAGGGCGGTGAAGGCCGGTTCTCTGGATACTTTCAAGAGAGCTAGATAGGACTCTTAAAGATAGCGGAGTCAAAGGATATGGGGAGAAGGCAGGAACGGGGTACTGATTGGGGATGATCAGCCATGATCACATTGAATGGAGGTGCTGGCTCGAAGGGCCGAATGGCCTACTCCTGCACCTATTGTCTATTGTCACGTAGCGGCTTACCCCGACTCCACACGGCTTGTGGACTCAGCCCTGCCGTCGGGGCTTTATTCTCCTCGCCCGGAAGGGGCGTTACCTTCATGGTGACTGACAGGCGAGAAGACCAATCTGCTGATCTCACGATTTTTTAAACCTTCATAACTTTTGTAATATTCCACCGATCGGAACAAAACGGTGCGCTTGGAGCAGAGGAGAACGTTGAGTAAGATGGAAAAAAATCCTAGCGATATAGGGTACCGTTTTACGCACATTTTTAAAAAAGCAAACCGGAAGTGGTCAAGATGAGAGTTTTGGTAATTACTAGACTAAGTGGGACCCGTTGGCTCCCATGTTCACACAGGTGGGCTGGTCCCCCAACACAATATTCCACCTCTCTACCAATTCCAATATTGGTGGCCAGGGGGGGGGGGGGATTTCTGGAGCGCTAGTATGGGTGTTGTGGGCTGAAGGGACTGGTTTCCAGAGGGCTAGCATGGACATTGTGGGCCGAATAGATTCTTGGGCTGGCAGCTCAGTCACACAAGCCTGGTGTGCTGGAAGCTCACTCACTGACGGCTGGTGGGCTGGCAGTTGACTCGCGGCTATTCCTTGAAATTCCATTTCAAGCAGAGTGCAGGCCACCAAATTCAAATCAAGTTTCATACCATTTCAAGCAGGGTGCAAGGCCACCAAATTCAAAAGCAGATTCCTACCATTTCAAGTAGGGTGCCAGGCCACCAAGGTGGCCTCTCCCTCCCCCATCTTGCAGAGACTGAGCCACGCACATACTTCCGGGTTTTATAGTCCCTCCCCCCTCCCACCAGAAGGGGCATGGCCTTCATGGCGGTGATTGACAGGAGGGAGAATCTCAACATTTTTTAAACATTAATAACTCTTTTATTTTTCATCAATGAGAAAAATCTTCTTGTCCTGCGCAACGGAGGGGGACTGAGTAAGAGGGCCAAAAATCACAGCCGTAAGTGGTAGCGATTTTTCTAAAATCAATATGCAGTGCAAAGAGGAAGTGGTCAAGATGAGACTTTTAATTGTATAGATATAGATAAACTCATAAATGGCCAGAATGAATGTAATCCAGCAATGGAAAATTCAAATTTTAATTGATGCAGTGGAGAGGTGCTACCTCACAGCGCCAGAGACCCGGGTTCGATCCCGACTATAAGTGCTGTCTGTATGGAGTTTGCACGTTGCCTGTCACCATTTGGGTTTTCTCCGGGTGCTCTGATTATCCTCCCACTCTTCAAAGACGTGCAGGTTTGTAGGGTAATTGGTTTCTGTAAAGTGTCCCTATTGTGCAGGATAGAACTACAGTGCCCTCCATAATGTTTGGGACAAAGACCCAGCATTTATTTATTTGCCTCTGTACTGCACAATTTGAGATTTGTAATAGAAAAAAATCACATGTGGTTAAAGTGCACATTGTCAGACTTTATTAAAATGTATAAACATGTATAAATTGTATAAATATTTTGGTTTCACCATGTAGAAATTACAGCAGTGTTTATACTCCCCCCCATTTCAGGGCACCATAATAGAAACATAGAAAATAGGTGCAGGAGTAGGCCATTCGGCCCTTCTAGCCTGCACTGCCATTCGATATGATCATGGCTGATCATCCAACTCAGTATCCCATCCCTGCCTTCTCTCCATACCCCCTGATCCCTTTAGCCACAAGGGCCACATCTAACTCCTTCTTAAATATAGCCAATGAACTGGACTCAACTACCTTCTGTGGCAGAGAATTCCACAGATTCACCACTCTCTGTGTAAAAAATGATTTTCTCATCTCAGTCCTAAAAGACTTCCCTCTTATCCTTAAACTGTGACCCCTAGTTCTGGACTTCCCCAACATCGGGAATAATCTTCCTGCATCTAGCCTGTCCAACCCCTTAAGAATTTTGTAAGTTTCTATAAGATCCCCCCCTCAATCTTCTAAATTATAGCGTGTACAAGCCGAGTCTATCCAGTTTGGGACACATGGCTTCACAGGTGTTTGTAATTGCTCAGGTGTGTTTAAATGCCTCCTTAATGCAGGTATAAGAGAGCTCTCAGCACCTAGTCTTTCCTCCAGTCTTTCCATCACCTTTGGAAACTTTTATTGCTGTTTATCAACACGAGGACCAAAGTTGTGCCAATGAAAGTCAAATAAGCCATTATGAGACTGAGAAACAAGAATAAAACTGTTAGATACATCAGCCAAACCATAGGCTTACCAAAATCAACTGTTTGGAACATCATTAAGAAGAATGAGAGCACTGGTGAGCTTACTAATTGCAAAGGGACTGGCAGGCCAAGGAAGACCTCCACAGCTGATGACAGAAGAAATCTTTCTATAATAAAGAAAAATCCCCAAACACCTGTCCGACAAATCAGAAACACTCTTCAGGTTTGGATTTGTCAATGACCACTGTCCGCAGAAGACTTCATGAACAGAAATACAGAGGCTACACTGCAAGATGCAAACCACTGGTTAGCCGCAAAAATAGGACGGCCAGATTACAGTTTGCCAAGAAGTACTTAAATGAGCAACCATAGTTCTGGAACAAGGTCTTGTGGACAGATGAGATGAAGATTAACTTATATCAGAGTGATGGCAAGAGCAAAGTAAGGAGGAGAGAAGGAACTGCCCAAGATCCAAAGCATGCCATCTCATATGTGAAACACGGTGGTGGGGGTGTTATGGCCTGGGCATGTATGGCCGCTGAAGGTACTGGCTCACTTATCTTCATTGATGATACAAGTGCTGATGGTAGTAGCACAATAAATTCTGAAGTGTATAGACACATCCTATCTGCTCAAGTTCAAACAAATGCCTCAAAACTCATTGGCCGGCGGTTCATTCTACAGCAAGACAATGATCCTAAACATACTACTAAAGTAACAAAGGAGGTTTTCAGTTAAAAAATGGTAAATTCCTGAGTGGCCAAGTCAATCACCCGATCTGAACCCAATTGAGCATGCCTTTTATATGCTAAAGAGAAAACTGAAGGGGACTATCCCCCAAACCAAGCATAAGCTAAAGATGGGTGCAATAAAGGCCTGGCAGAGCATCACCAGAGAAGCCACCCAGCAACTGGTGATGTCCATGAATCGCAGACATCAAGCAGTCATTGCATGCAAAGGATATGCAACAAAATACTAAACATGACTACTTTCATTTACATGACATTGCTGTGTCCCAAACATTATGGTGGCCTGAAATGGGGGGACTATGTATAAACACAGCTGTAATTTCTACATGGTGAAACCAAAATGTATAAAAATGGCCTTTATTAAAGTCTGACAATGTGCACTTTAACCACATGTGATTTTTTTTTCTATTACTAATCACAAATTGTGGAGTACAGAGGCAAATAAATAAATGATGGGCCTTTGTCCCAAACATTATGGAGGGCACTGGTCTACTTGTGCTCGGTGAGCCGAGGAGCCTGTTTCCACGTTGTGTCTCTAAACCAAACTAATTTGATAGTATTGCTTTATAAAGAATGGACTACCATTAGTAATTTGTGGGGTGGTACATTAGATAACAGGTTTTGATGAAGGGTTTGTTCAAGTGATTTAGTGTGGTGATTGTGAACAATGATGCTGTCTAGTTGATTATGTGCAAGTGGCTAAATAGCGTAGACACTGGATACATTGATACATTAATTGTGGAGGTTCCAACAAAACTACATTATGTGTACAGTAGATTAATAGAATACTTGGTATCATTTCTTTAATTTTTTCAAAAGCCATTATGTGTTAAGTTGGAGATATACACAAAAAGCTGGAGTAGCAACAGGTCAGGCAGCCTCTCTGGAGAAAAAGAATGGGCGACGTTTCGGGTTGAGATCCTTCTTCAGACTGAGAGTCGGGGGAAATGGAAACAAGAGATGTAGACGGTGATATAGAGATGTAGAACAATGACAGATATGCAAAAAAGTAACTATGATAAAGGAAATAAGCCACTGGTGAAAACAAGTTACAGACAATGAGACTCAACAAGACAACTTTAAAACTAGTACAATGACTTTGGTAGGAGAAGGACGGAGAGAGAGAGAGAGAGAGAGAGGGGGGGGGGGGATGCAAGCGTTTGACAGTGGAGGAGGCCCAGGACAGAAAGGTAAGTGTGGGAAGGGGTTTGGGAAGAGTGTTTGGCAACCAGGAGATCAGATAGGCCCAGGTGAACTGAGTCAAGGTGTTCAGCGAAACATTCCCCAGAGGTTCACTTACACCTCCTCCAACCTCATCTACTGTATCTGTTGTTCAAAGTGTGGACTCTTGTACATCGGCGAGACCAAACTTCGACTGGCTGATTGTTTAGCTGAACACCTTTGCCTGGACCTACCTGATCTCCTGGTTGCCAATTCCCCTTCAAATTCCCAGTTTAAACCAGCATCTGCAGTTCGTCCCTACACGTGCTAAATTGGACTGTTCTCATCCAGAGAAAACCTGTGTGGCCTTGGAGCGTGGCATAATCATCCAATATGATGTTTTAAAACTACAACTACATTTGGCTTTGCAAATTTATATTCATCGTCATTCAGTGATAGACACAAAGCGCTGGACTAACTCAGCGGGTCAGGCAGCATCTCTGGAGAGAAAGGCTGGGTGATGTTTTGGGTCGGGACCCTTCTTCAACCACTCAGTGTATTGAATTGAATTGAATTGAATTCCTTTATTGTCATTCAGACCTTACGGTCTGAACAAAATTTCGTGCCTGCAGTCATACATACAATCATACAATAATAACAACACTAAACACAAATTAACATCCACCACAGTGTATCCTCCAAGCACCTCCTCACTGTGATGGAGGCAAAAATCTTAGGGCTGCAGTCTCTTCCCTCCTCTTCTCCCTCTGCGCTGAGGCGATTCTCCACCGGGCGATGGCACAAACAGTCCCGCGGCTCACCGAACCCCGCAAACGGGCCGGCTCAAACACCGCGGCCCGGGGTGGTCGAAGCTGCCGCCCTCCAGTCCAGCGGACGCAGACGCTGGCCCGCGGCTGAACCCCGGACTCAGGTCACCGCCGCCAGAACGCCGTCCCAGCCACCCGAGCACCGTTCCAGCCCCGAGCCGGATCGCCCTCACGTGAGTGCCGTTCCTCTCTCGAGCTGGGCCGCTCCGACGGGAGTGCCGTTCCTCCCTCGAGCTGGGCCGCTCCGACTGTAGCTCCATTCCACCTCGGGCTGGGCCACTCCGACGGGAGCGCCATTCCACCTCGGGCTGGGCCGCTCCGACAGGAGCACCATTCCACCCTTGGGATGGGCCGCTCCGACGGGAGCGCCATTCCACCCTCGGGATGGGCCGCTCCGACGGGAGAGTCTCAGCCCCTCGCCAGGCCGCCCTCACGGGAGCGTCACAGCCCCTCACGGGTGCGCCGTTCCAGCCCCGAGCTGGGCCGCCCTCACGGGAGCGAGCCCAGGGCAAGTCCTGACTGGCTGCCTCCGGAGTCTCGAGGTCGCCAGCTCCGCCATTAGGCCTCAGCGCAGACGGAGGCAGAGAAGGGGGATACGACAAAAAAGTCGCATTCCCCCGAAGGGAGAGACAGCAAGCCCTGTTTCAACCCCCCACCCCACATAAACACAACCTAAAAACCAAAACTTAACTAGACAAAACGAAAAAAAACAACACAAAAAAGTAAAGACAAACGGACTGCAGGCGAGCCGCAGCCGTTCACCAGCGCCGCCACTTCCGGAATATTGGTATGAGAAATCCCAAAATAGTCTTGACTGACTGGATAAAGTGAATTCATCAGCTCAACTCTGGGCTCAGTCAGGTGCTGACAGAAAAATTAAACTTGTGTATTACTGTCCGTGAGATCAAAGCATGTTAACGTTTCTGGTGATGCATTACAAAGAATATAGAAAGTAATTCACCCTCTTGAGTCTGAAGAAGGGTACTCGATCCGAAACATTACCTATTCCTTTTGTCCAGAGATGTTGCCTGACCCGCTGAGTTACTCCAGCCTTTTGTGTCTATCCACCCTCTTGAATGTTCTTTTGAATAAATTAAAAATAACAGAAAAAAGTAATGTAGATTATTTTATCTGTAGCCTAAGGTGGTTGTGGACATTCTTGTATTGAGAGAGCTTCTGGATCAAAAATAAGATCTGCAATGCAGAGTCGACGTTATCTGACCCTGTGTTGTGGATCATGGTGACGCTGTTTAAAATCAAAATACATTTTAACAGCTGTACCTTGTGATTGCGTTCGTGATATCTAATGCATGTGACTGCTGATGTGATAACCTTGTGTGAGAAATACATACACCATTGCTTGTGTGTGTGTGTGTGTGTATGTGTTGAATCCAGCCCTCCCTGTGTAAACATTAGACAATGTTGTCTATCACAAGAATTCTACAACGTTGCTCATAAAGTGAAATTAAACACAAAAATTGTCCAAACTCAGCAAGAACGTAATTGTAATAAACTCATGCAATGAGGGAGAGGTTGTGTATCACACGTGTGGGCATATATGTGTAGGAAGGACCTGCCAATGTTGGTTTACACTGAAGATGGACACAAAATGCTGGAGTAGCTCAGCGGGACAGGCGGCATCTCTGGGTAGAAGCAATAGGTGATGTTTTTGGGTCCTAAACATCACCCATTCCTTCGATTCAGAGATGCTGCCTGTCCCGCTGAGTTACTCCAGCATTTTGTGTTCCTTTTAGGCAGGTATGTCTGCATTCATGTTTGGAAACGTTACTAGTTGAAGTATTTTCCTCTGGTAGCATTATAACGTGAGGCAAAATCTTGCACAGTAATTCAGACTGTTACTCCAGTGAAGTGCTGCATTGCCAAACTTGCTGCGTCTGGTTTACAAGGTTCAAATCCAACTTATTGTCTCCCCGCTTCTTGTTTGTTCAAAGTCACTTCACTGAGTGTAGAAAGATCTGTACAAGAAAAGGAATGAGAACAGCATAAGGTGCTGTTCATATTTGATTTTACAAGTGTGTACATCTTTAACATTGTCAAACTCAACTAGTATTGAGTTTAGAGATTGAGTTTACCTTTGCTGCACCGATGTGACTCCTATATTTCTGAGAGCTGACAATAAAAAGGTCCAATAGTACTTTATTGTCACAGGTATCTAGGTACAGTGACATTCCTTTCTTGCAGACAGTTCAGTAAATATGTTGCTGTACATAGGAACAATCGTACTGAAGTACGAGAGTAGGAATTGTAGATTACACTGAGACAGTACACCAGAGTCGCTACATTATCGGCAACATTTTGTGTGCTTCAAGTCCAAAGTTGTTAAAGGTTTGAATCTTAACTTGGCCAAGAAGGTCTGTTGTCCTGTCAACGGCACTGGGTCGGAGTTGCAGAGTCGGCCTGGCCGAGTGGCCTCCAATGCTGATGTTCCCCACCGCTGCAGGTCATGTACGTGTAACTTCAAATGTCCTTAAAGCAGTGAATTTTGCTTGTTTGCTGCAGTAGGATTGCTATCCAATGTACCCACGTGTCTTTCAGTTGACCAGGTTCCAAAGATGGGAAGGCTTTGTCAACAGTGGCACGTATTGACATCTGTGCTGACGTAGAATGTTAACCTTGAAATGTTCGTGTCTGGTTTGGGAAATACTTTGCCATCTGGAATATTACATAATATATACCAGCATCCAAGGCATGTGGAACACAGCTTCTGTCAGCATAGTCCCGAGTTTTGTTTTTGTAATTTAAGCTGTTCGAAGTAAGCCTTCGGTTTAAAAAAAAATTGCAACCTAGGTTTTCAATGTACACAACCTGAATTAAACCGTTGCAAGAGACTGAGCTTCATACTGAGGAAATGAGTTCAACCTAACACTCCTTTTGATCTTCACCACTGGGACAGTGTGAAATTACAGCTAACCTTCACAGTCACTGTAAGAACAGCAAAGCAAAATCAGGCAGAGCCTGGAGAAGGGGCCCCACTCGAAACATCACCTTTCCTCGTTCTCCAGAGTTGCTGCCTGACCCTCTGAGGTACTCCAGCACTCTGTGAAACGTCACCTAACCATGTCCTCCAGAGATGCTGCCTGACCCTGGAGGATTGTTCCTATTTGATTTGATAAAGGACGTTGAGGTTAATGAGCCATTAGGAGGCAGTGACCATAACATGGTCAGGTTTAATCTACAATTGGAGAGGGAGAAGGGTAGATCGGAGGGGTCAGTGTTGCAGTTGAATAAAGGGGACTATGGGGCCATGAGGGAGGAGCTGGCCAAAGTTGACTGGAAAGATACACTAGCAGGGGTGACAGTGGAACAAAAATGGCAGGTATTTCTAGTAATAATACAGAAGGTGCAGGATCAGTTCATTCCTAGGAGGAAGAAAGGTTCCAAGGGGAGAAAGGGACTGGCTGACAAGGGACGTCAGGGACAGTATAAAAATTAAAGCAAAGAAGTTCAACGTAGCAAAGATGAGCGGGAAGCAAGAGGATTGGGTCATGTTTAAAGAACAACAGAAGATAACTAAAAAGACAATACGGGGAGAAAAGATGAGGTACGAAGGTAAGCTAGCCAAGAATATAAAGCAGGAAAGTAAAAGCTTTGTTAGGTATGTGAAGCGGAAAAATTAGTTAAAACCAAAGTTGGACCCTTGAAGACTAAAAAAGGTGAATTTATTATGGGGAATAAGGAAATGGCAGATGAGTTGAACAGGTACTTTGGATCTGTCTTCACTTAGGAGAACACAAACAATCTTCCTGATATAGTAGTGGCCAGAGGATCTGGGGTGACGGAAGAACTGAAATAAATCCACTTTAGGCAAGAAATGGTGTTGGATAGACTGATGGGACTGAAGGCTGATAAATCCCCAGGGCCTGATGGTCTGCATCCCCGGGTACTTAAGGAAATGGCTCTAGAAATCATGGATGCATTGGTGATAGTTTTCCAATGTTCTATAGGATCAGTTCCTGTGGATTGGAGGGTAGCTAATGTTATCCCACTTTTTAAGAAAGGCGGGAGAGAGAAAACAGGGAATTATAGACCAGTTAGCCTGACATCGGTAGGGAAGATGCTGGAGTCAATTATAAAAGATGAGATAGCCGAACATTTGGATAGCAGTAACAGGATTGGTCCGAGTCAGCATGGATTTACGAAGGGAAAATCATGCTTGACTAATCTTCTGGAATTTTTTGAAGATGTAACTAGGAAAATGGACAAGGGAGAGCCAGTGGATGTAGTGTACCTGGACTTTTAGAAAGCATTTGATCAGGTCCCACATAGGAGATTAGTGGGCAAAATTAGGGCACATGGTATTGGGGGTAGAGTGCTGACATGGATAGAGAAGTGGTTGGCAGACAGGAAACAAAGAGTAGGGATTAACGGGTCCCTTTCAGAATGGCAGGCAGTGACTAGTGGGGTACCGCTAGGCTCGGTGCTGGGACCGCAGCTATTTACAATATACATCAATGATTTGGATGAAGGGATTCAAAGTAACATTAGGAAATTTACAGATGACACAAAACTGGGTGGCAGTGGGAACTGTGAGGAGGATGCTATGAGGATGCAGGGACAGGTTGGGGGAGTGGGCAGATGCATGGCAGATTAAGTTTAATGTGGATAAATGTAAGGTTTGTTAGCAAAAACAGGAAGGCAGATTACTATCTAAATGGTGTCAAATTGGGATAAGGGGAAGTACAACAGGATCTGGGGGTCCTTCTACATCAGTCTATGAAATTAAGCAAGCAGGTACAGCAGGCAGTGAAGAAATGAAGAACCTTTATAACAAGATTAATCGAATATGGGAGCTGCGGCTCGCCTGCAGTCCATCTGTTCTTTCTTTTTTTGTTGTTTTCTTGTCCTGTTTTAGTTAGTTAATTTGAGTTATTAGGTTGTGTATGGGTGGGGGGGGGGGTGGGAGAAACTTGTTTTAGTCTCTTCCTTTGGGGGGAATGCGACTCTTCTTGTCGTATCCCCCATCTCTGTCTCCGTCTGCGCTGAGGCCTAATGGCAGAGCTGCCGGCCTCCAACTGGGACCGACCTTGAGGCTCCGGAGGCAGAGCCAGCCAGGACTTAGCAGCGCGAGGCTGACCGACTTCGAGGCTGAGGCAGCGGCGGCCCGACTCGGGGCTGAGGCGGCGGCGGCACGACTTGGAGCAGAGGCGGCGGTGGCACGACTCGGGGCTGAGGCGGCGGCGGCACGACTTGGAGCAGAGGCTGCGGCGGCACGACTTGGAGCAGAGGCTGCGTTCCAGCGGCGGCCCGACTCGGGGCTGAGGCGGCGGCGGCACGACTTGGAGCAGAGGCTGCGTTCCAGCGGCGGCCCGACTCGGAGCTGAGGCGGTGGTGGCCCGACTCGGAGCTGAGGCGGCGGCCCGACTTCGGAGGTTCAGCCGCGGGCCAGTGGACGACATCGTCGGGAGCTCGCAGGTCACAGGTTGGTGACCTGTTTTTCCGGAGCTCCCGCAACTACAGCTGCGTCCGCTGGACTGGACGGTGGCAGCTTCGGCAGCTTCGACCACCCCGGGCCGCGGAGTTTGAATCGGCCCGTTCGCGGAGCACGGTTGAGCCGCGGCACTTACTTACCATTACTCGGTGGGGTCACAACATCGGAGGCCTGGATCGCCTCAGCGCAGAGGGAGAGCAAGGATTGAAGAGACAAAGACTTTAAGACTTTTGCCTTCCATCACAGTGAGGAGGTGGCTGGTGAACTCACTGTGGTGGATTTTAAATTTGTGTTTATTGTGTGTTTTGTTATTTTATTATATGTATGACTGCAAGGCAACAAAATTTTGTTCAGGCCGAAAGGTCTGAATGACAATAAAGGATACTTTGACTTTGAGCAAAGAGATCCTTCTGCAGTTGTACAGAACCCTAGTGAGACCACTCCTGGAGTATTGTGTGCAGTTTTGGTCCCCTAATTTGAGGAAGGACATTCTTGCTATTGAGGGAGTGCAGCGTAGGTTAATTCCCGGGATGGCGGGACTGTCATATGCTGAGAGAATGGAGCAGCTGGGCTTGTACACTCTGGAGTTTAGAAGAATGAGAGGGGATCTCATTGAAACGTATAAGATTGTTAAGGGTTTGGACACGCTAGAGGCAGGAAACATGTTCCCGATGTTGGGGGAGTCTAGAACCAGGGGCCACAGTTTAAGAATAAGGAGTAAGCCATTTAGAACGGAGACGAGGAAACACTTTTTCTCACAGAGAGTTGTGAGTTTGTGGAATTATCTGCCTCAGAGGGCGGTGGAGGCCGGTTCTCTGGATGCTTTTAATAGAGAGCTAGATAGGGCTCTTAAAAATAGCAGAGTCAGGGGATATGGGGAGAAGGCAGGAACGGGGTACTGATTGGGGATGATCAGCCATGATCACATTGAATGGCGGTGCTGGCTCGAAGGGCCGAATGGCCAACTCCTGCACCTATTGTCTATTGACCCGCTGAGTTACTCCTGCACTTTGTGTCCTTTTTCGGGCAGAGTCAACATAGTTTTATTAAATGAAAATCCATGTATAAAGAATCAATGGAGGTATAATTAAAGGCTAGATAAGGAGAAACCAAAAGTGGACATGGTTTTCAGGATTTTCAAGGGCAAAATATCGTAAGGCGAGGAAAGGGAATTCCAGGGATCATTTGATGGGAAGAGATACTGAGAGTTTAAAAAATAATAATGAAGCATACTCCTTTTCTTCGGTATTCACCAAGGAGAAGGATATTGAATTATGTGAGGTAAGGGAAACAAGTAGAGTAGCTATGGAAACTATGAGATTCAAAGAAGAGGAAGTACTGACACTTTTGAGAAATATAAAAGTGGATAAGTCTCCAGGTCCGGACAGGATATTCCCTAGGACATTGAGGGAAGTTAGTGTAGAAATAGCAGGGGCTATGACAGAAATATTTCAAATGTCATTAGAAACGGGAATAGTGCCGGAGGATTGGCGTACTGCGCATGTTGTTCCATTGTTTAAAAAGGGGTCTAAGAGTAAACCTAGCAATTATAGACCTGTTAGTTTGACGTCAGTGGTGGGCAAATTAATGGAAAGGATACTTAGAGATAATATATATAAGCATCTGGATAAACAGGGTCTGATTAGGAACAGTCAACATGGATTTGTGCCTGGAAGGTCATGTTTGACTAATCTTCTTGAATTTTTTGAAGAGGTTACTCGGGAAATTGATGAGGGTAAAGCAGTGGATGTTGTATATATGGACTTCAGTAAGGCCTTTGACAAGGTTCCTCGTGGAAGGTTGGTTAAGAAGGTTCAATGGTTGGGTATTAATGGTGGAGTAACAAGATGGATTCAACAGTGGCTGAATGGGAGATGCCAGAGAGTAATGGTGGATGGTTGTTTGTCAAGCTGGAGGCCAGTGACTAGTGGGGTGCCACAGGGATCTGTGTTGGGTCCAATGTTGTTTGTCATGTACATCAATGATCTGGATGATGGTGTGGTAAATTGGATTAGTAAGTATGCAGATGATACTAAGATAGGTGGGGTTGTGGATAATGAAGTAGATTTTCAAAGTCTACAGAGAGATTTATGCCAGTTGGAAGAGTGGACTGAAAGATGGCAGATGGAGTTTAATGCTGATAAGTGTGAGGTGCTACATCTTGGCAGGACAAATCAAAATAGGACGTACATGATAAATGGTAGGGAATTGAAGAATGCAGGTGAACAGAGGGATCTGGGAATAACTGTGCAGTTCCCTGAAAGTGGAATCTCATGTAGATAGGGTGGTAAAGAAAGCTTTTGGTGTGCTGGCCTTTATAAATCAGAGCATTGAGTATAGAAGTTGGGATGTAATGTTAAAATTGTACAAGGCATTGGTGAGGCCAATTCTGGAGTATGGGGTACAATTTTGGTCGCCTAATTATAGGAAGGATGTCAACAAAATAGAGAGAGTACAGAGGAGATTTACTGGAATGTTGCCTGGGTTTCAGCAACTAAGTTACAGAGAAAAGTTGAACAAGTTAGGGCTTTATTCTTTGGAGCGCAGAAGGTTAAGGGGGGACTTGGTAGAGGTCTTTAAAATGATGAGAGGGATAGACAGAGTTGACGTGGATAAGCTTTTCCCACTGAGATTAGGGAAGATTCAAACAAGGGGACATGACTTGAGAATTAAGGGACAGAAGTTTAGGGGTAACATGAGGGGGAACTTCTTTACTCAGAGAGTGGTGGCTGTGTGGAATGAGCTTCCAGGGAAGGTGGTGGAGGCAGGTTCGTTTTTATAATTTAAAAATAAATTGGATAGTTATATGGACGGGAAAGGAATGGAGGGTTATGGTCTGAGCGCAGGTATATGGGACTAGGGGAGAATACGTGTTCGGCACGGACTAGAAGGGTCGAGATGGCCTGTTTCCGTGCTGTAATTGTTATATGGTTATTATATGGTTATATGGCATGTGTAGAGTAATGAAAATTGATGCTGTACTTCAGCGGTATAGAATGTATACAGAGATACTTCAAACAATTAGGAGGGTGTAATGAGTCGAGTTGTACACACGTCAAGATACAACACATATTTATTAAAGTCCACTTACAGCATTGGTCTGCAGGACGTTACAGTAACTAGCAGCTAATCAGACTGAATTGCGTAAGCAAGCTCTTGGTAATATAAATCGCACATTAGGCGGAGCAACTACTAACAAGCACTACAATTGGTTAGTAGGAAATAACCAATCTACACCTTTCCTTGTAGAAACAAAATAAAGTAGAGATACGTGGATGCATGGTGGCCAAACAACATAGTAGCCGAAACACTAATAACGCATATGGGGAAGTATAAATGGTTACACAAAATCGCCGTATCTAATGGGTGGCCTGCTGACCCATCCGGCGTGTGTGCGGTACGAATCCTCATCTCCTCCTTTCACCGGTGAAGTGACTGGGGAGGGGACCGGGAATGTGACCAGGGACGGCACCGGAGACCGGTAGAGGTGGTGAAATAGGTGAGCTGGGCGTTCAACGCCGTGGAGAGGCCGCGGGGGATACAGTCTCTGGCAGTTGAGCAGCCGGCCCGGTAGTGGGAGGGTATACAAAACGTGAGACCTCTGGATACGGAGTCGCAGGACGCAGTTCCTTCACTGGAAGGAGACGTTGCTGGTTGCGTCTGTAAATGGCCCCGTCCGCGCTTACCAGGTAGGAGAGCGGTTCCTTGGCAGGGCTGTGGATGTGACCCAAATGGCCATAGCCCTTGCTGGTCTGGAGGCGAACAACCTGTCCACTGGAGAGAGGTTTAAGTGGCTTACTGGACAATGATTTTGTGCATCGTGCTTGAATTGTAGTTGTTTCTGGACCGCGGGCGGAGAACGGGCATAACATTGTTCAGTATCGGTTAGTGTGCAAGAGGCATATGAAACAGGCTTGCAGTCACCATCAGTAGTGGTCTGCAGGCAAGCAGCACTAAGTCCGTACTGGGAGGCATCACATGTGAGCGTTACGGGTAACTCCAAAGCGAAGTAGGCGAGGTTAGGTGCGCTGGCCAGCTGCAACTTGAGGATATCAATAGCTCTTTGGTGCTGCGGATACCAGGACCATGCCGTGTCTTTGTGTGTCAGTTCTCGCTGAGGTTGGGGAATAAATTTCCCCAGGTAGTTGACCATTCCAAGGAACCTTTGTAGACTCGTACCGTCAGTAGGAACCGGCATTTCGTTGACAGCAACAGCTTTTGATGGGTCTGGTCTGAGACCATCACTTGTGAAAACATGTCCATAACTTCCGCATCCCAAAACTTGCACTTCAGGGGATTGAGTTTGAGCTGAATGTCTTTGGCATGGTCCAGCACTCTCTTCAGATTGGCGTCATGCTCAGCCAAGTCACGCCCGTAAACGAGAATGTCATCAACAATGATGGCGCATGGATACCCCGCAAACAGTTGTTCCACCGTGCGCTGGAAAACCTCGCTGGCAGAGTCGATGCCAATGGGCATTCTCAGGAAGGGGAGCAAAACTGGGTGATGCCTGGGAAAACGTGTGTGGATCAGGAGGGGAGAAAGGAACATGGGAGCTGGTTACCTGGAACTGGAAAATACAATGTTTATAGCCCACCAAAATATGAGGTGTTGTTATCCTGGGTTGCGTTCTGGGGTCACCCTGGCAGTTGAGAAGGTTGGGGATAGGCAGGTGTGTCTGGGAATGGAAAGAGGAGTTGAAATGGTGTGAGATCAGGGTGGCTGAAGATAGACACAAAAAGCTGGAGTACCTCAGAGGGACATGGAGAAAAGGAATAGGTGACGTTTCAGGTCGAGACCCTTCTTCAGACAGATGGCCAATGTGGACAGGCACAGGTGACGTTGGAGGATTGCTTTTATGGTCAGTGGTGTACTAGTCTTCAGTGCTGGGGCCTTGACCATTTGTCAGCATGAAGTGGCCGGGATGCATCTACCAGGCATCCTGAATGGTAGAACTTTCCAGAGTATTGAAGAACACGGGTGGGGGGGTTGTTTGCAGGTTCCAAATGTAGCAGCATAATTAGATATTGCAGTGAAGAAGGCAGACAGGATGGTTGCCCTAATTTGCCGGGGCATTGAATACAAGGACAGGGAAGTCCCGCTACAACGTTATAACATCTTGATTCCGGTACAGCTGGCATATTCTTTGCAATTCTGGTCATTAAACCATAGGAAGGAGAGGAGAGGTTGCAGAGGAGAGCTACTGGGATGGATATTTAAATGCATTAACAGGGTTGTTTTCCATGAGCAGAGTGGACCAGATAGAGGTATCCAAGATTAGGTTTGTCGGTTAATTGGCTTCTGTAAATTGTCCTGGTGTGTACGATAGTACAATTTACTGGTGGTCACGGGTCAGCACGGACTCGGTGGGCCGAAGGGTCTGTTTCTCTAAACTAAAGTAAAATCCAGATCAATAAAGAACTTAAGGGTTAGGTCACTCAAGGCTGTGAGGAGACTTCCTTTCATTCTAACTATTGTAAACATTTGTAATTCTCTATAGCAGAAAATCTTGTCTGCGCTTGCTTATTCATTGAGTACAGTATATTCAAATAGATCAAATCTATTTATTGAGTATGGTATATTCAAATACCATAGCAAGATCAAGATCTCCACTGAGATCAATGGAGTGTAAGGAGTTTTTAATCCTCTGTGTGCTTGGATCAGTTCTGACATTAAATGGTGGAACTAGCACTAGAGTGGGGGGTGGTTAGACAACCCATCCATTGTCTATTTGTTGGAAGAGGAAACATGAGAAACAACGGAAATACGGATTCACCACCGATTTTCCGGCACCCTAGGTTAGAGAGCCTTTCTGGATTATCCGTTTTGCCGGACCAACAGAGGTCACGGCCTCTAAGAGGAGTCCAACAGTACTGGAATGGTCTGCCGAGGGGCCGAGATACTGGCCCACAAAGTCAGCCTCAGAAGTCAGTTATGGGAATGGATCTGCTGGCTTTTTATATGTGGTTAGTTTGATACTGTGTCGGAAGGATCTGCAAATGATGGTTTACACCAAAAGACATAAAATGCTGGAGTAACTCAGCAGGACAGGCAGCATCTCTGGATAGAAGGAATGGGTGACGTTTCAGGTTGGGACTGAAGAAGGGTCTTGACCCGAAACGTCACCCATTACTTCTCTCCAGAGATGTTGCCTGTCCCGCTGAGTTACTCCAGCATTTGTGTGTATCTTTAGTTTGATATTTTCACCATGATGTCAGAGCTGCGGGCATTGTATTGTGCAGCCAAGGCCACATGTAAGACTTTTAACGGTATGCAAATGGACGGCTGCCATTCATTAATTCTTCTCCCGCTCCTGCTTTATTATGCCCTCCACATGGCCTCAGATCTTGCTCAGATTCACCACCAAAGATGGAAAGTGCAGTGACTCTACATACAGCATCTCAGGAATGTATTAGTAGAGGTTCAACAAAGGTGAACACAAAATGCTGTAGTAACTCAGCAGGTCAGGCAGCATCTCTGGGGAAAAGGAATTCTGAAGTGTCTTGAATTGAAACGTCACCTATTCCTTTTCTCTAGAGATGCTGCCTGTAGAGTGGACGTAGTTACTCCAGCAGTTTGAGTCTATAAACCAGCATCTGCAGTTCCTTCCTACACAATAGTAGAGGTTCACAATCACAATAATACTTTATTAGCCAAGTATGTTTTGCAACATACGAGGAATTTCATTTGTCAAGTGAGTCATACAAATAAAAAGCAATGGAACACACAAAACACATTTTAACATCCACCACAGTGACACCTCCATATTCCTCACTGATGGAAGGGGGGAAAAAATCAAATTTCTTCCCTTCTTTGCTCTCCCGCGGTCAGGGGTCTCGAGCTCTCCGTTGACGGGACGATCTTGACTCCCGTAGCCGGCGGCGTTTGGGCCCTCCGCATTGGGACGTTCAGCTCCTGCATCGGGGGGATGTCAGCACCCCTGCGCTGGCGATCGGACCCTGCGTCGGGGCTGGTCGAACCTTTTGCAACGTTGGAGCTCCCGACTAGCCACTCCCGAGACTGCGAGCTCACGGTGGTAAAGTCTGCAGGCTTTTTAAAGTTGGAGGGATCCCAGGCAAGGGATCGGCTCCGATGTTAAGTCCATGTAGGGCTCAAGTCAATCCAAGGAGGCTTCCCGCTCCATCAATGGTAGGCCGCAGAGTGACCGGAGAATGCGATCACATGGGAATAATCAACAGTCGGTCTTTACTATAATTCTAAACAAAGCTTCATTGCAAAATCTTTACTCCTCATGGCTGCCTGCCATTGCTAAGAGTGCTTTTATTTTTCAGGAAGCATCAAGCTAGCAAGCTTGGCGTGTGGAGGTCAGCACGTGTGGGCTTGTGATTTTGACGGCGTTATTTATTTCCGTGTCGGTACACAACCGTTAAACCCCAGCATGATGCTGCCCGCTTGGATAACCATTGACTCACCAGAACAGGTAGGTAATGGGCCGATGGTGCTATTTCTCTTGGTCACTCCAAAAAGGATAGGCACAACAAGAATTTAGTTTAGTTTATTATCATCACGTACCGAGGTACAGAGAAATCAATGATTTGGATGAGAACATGCACTGCAAGATAAGCAAGTTTGCTGAAGATACAAAAGTGGGCGGTTTTGCAGATACTGAAGATGGTTGTGAAAATTTCTGCAGGATCTTAATCGATTGGCCAGGTGGGCGGAGGAATGGTTAATGGAAGTGTGAGGTGTTGCATTTTTGGACGTATATCAAGGGCAGGACCTACACAGTGAATGGTAGGGCTCTGGGTTGTGTTGTAGAGCAGAGGGATCGAGGAGTGCAGGTGCATGGTTACTTAAAGGTCGAGTCGCAGGTAGATAGGGTGGTCAAAAAGGCTTCTGGTACATTGGCCTTCATCAGTCAGAGTATTGAGTATAGAAGTTGGAAGGTCATGTTGCAGTTGTATAAGACGTTGGTGAAGCTTATAGAGGTGTACAAAATCATGAGCGGAATAGATGCACAGTCTCTTCCCCAGAGTAGGTGAATCGAGGACCAGAGGACATCGGTGTTTAAGGTGATGGGGAAAAGATTAATAGGAATCTGAGGGGTGCCTTTTTCACACCAAGGGTGGTGGGTGTATGGAACAAGCTGCCAGAGGAGGTAGTTGAGGCTGGGACTATCCCACCGTTCAAGAAACAGTTAGACAGGTATATGGATTTTGATTCCCAAAATTATCTGTACTGATGACTTCGATATCGATTTATAGAAACATAGAAAATAGGTGCAGGAGTAGGCCGTTCGGCCCTTCGAGCCTGCACCGCCATTCAATATGATCATGGCTGATCATCCAACTCAGTATCCTGTACCTGCCTTCTCTCCATACCCCCTGATCCCTTTAGCCACAAGGGCCACATCTAACTCCCTCTTAAATATAGCCAATGAACTGGCCTCAACTACCTTCTGTGGCAGAGAATTCCAGATTCACCACTCTCTGTGTGAAAAATGTTTTTCTCATCTCGGTCCTAAAAGACTTCCCCCTTATCCCGGAACTGTGACCCCTTGTTCTGGACTACCCCAACATCGGGAACAATCTGCCTGTCCAACCCCTTAAGAATTTTGTAAGCTTCTATAAGATCCCTCCTCAATCTTCTAAATTCTAGCGAGTACAAGCCGAGTCTATCCAGTCTTTCTTCATATGAAAGTCCTGCCATCCCAGGAATCAGTCTGGTGAACCTTCTCTGTACTCCCTCTATGGCAAGATTGTCTTTCCTCAGATTAGGAGACCAAAACTGTACACAATACTCCAGGTGTGGTCTCACCAAGGCCCTGTACAACTGCAGTAGAATCTCCCTGCTCCTATACTCAAATCCTTTTGCTATGAATGCTAACTTACCATTCACTTTCTTCACTGCCTGCTGCACCTGCATGCCTACTTTCAATGACTGGTGTACCATGACACCCAGGTCTCGTTGCATCTTTTCCTAATCGGCCACCATTCAGATAATATTCCACTTTCCTGTTCTTGCCACCAAAGTGGATAACCTCACATTTATCCACATTATACTGCATCTGCCATGCATTTGCCCACTCACCAACCTATCTAAGTCACCTTGCAGCCTCCTAGCATCCTCCTCACAGCTAACACTGCCCCCCAGCTTTGTATCATTCGCAAACTTGGAGATGTTGCATTCAATTCCCTCGCCCATATCATTAATATATATTGTAAATAGCTGGGGTCCCAGCACTGAACCTTGCGGTACCCCACTAGTCACTGCCTGCCATTCTGAAAAGGACCCGTTTACTCCTACTCTTTGCTTCCTGTGTGCCAGCCAGTTCTCTATATGAAATTGAGCAAAAAGTTGTGCTGAGTTGAAATGGTTTATTTTGATAGTGTCTGGTGAAAGGTAATCATTTAAGTGGTCCACCGAATAGAGTGTATTGATCTTGATTTTGCTGTTAGTAGTGAAGGAAAATCTTGAAATTACTCAGAAGGCTGGATATATAAATAAACTGAAATGAGAAGATGCAACGTGCTATCCTAAAGGACAGTTGAGATGAATAATATAGATAAATGGAGAAGATAAGATGGGAATGGAATTGTAAATTGATGGGAGTGTGTAAAAAGGAATTGCAGATGCTGATCGACACAAAGCTGGAATGACTCAGCTGGAAAGGCAGCATCTCTGGAGAGAAGGAATGGGTGACGTTTTGGGTCGAGACCCTTCGTCAGATTGATAGTATCAGATAAAGCAAGGAGGGCAGAGCCTCCTATAGAGCAAAACACACACATTCCTAAAGGGCTGAAATATGTGCAACTGGGCTGTGAAGTTGCACAGTAATTAATTTACCCATTGCTTTGAGTTTCATGGAACTGATTTGGACTTTAACACTAATTTCACAAAGGATATGCCTCTTGACATTGCAAAACAAGCTTCTTGTTTTTGCGATTTCCACCGTCGTACTTATTCCTCCTCCTCCTCCCATCTACTCAGGGTTACAGGGTTTACAGGGTTTCCTTTATTGTCATTCAGACCGAAGTCTGAACAAATTTTCGTGCCTGCAGTCATACATACATACAATACAATAAAAAAACAACAATAAACACATATTAACATCCACCACAGTGAGTCCACATAGCACCTTCTCACTGTGATGGAGGCAAAAGTCTTAGGGCTGCAGTCTCTCCCCTCCTCTTCTCTCTCTGCGCTGAGGCGATACCCACCGGGCGATGTAGCAAACAGTCCCGCGGCTCAAACACCGCGGCCCCGGGGTGGTCGAAGCTGCCGTCCACCAGTCCTGCTGACACAGCCGCTGGCCCGCGGCTGAACCCCGGACTCAGGTCACGGCTGCCAGAACACCATCCCAGCCACCGGAGCACCGTTCCAGCCCCGAGCCGGATCGCCCTCACGTGAGTGCCGTTACTGTCTCAGCCTCGCGCCAGGCCGCCCCGACATGGGCGCCGCTCCTCCCTCGGGCTGGGCCGGGCAGCCCCGACATGGGCGCCGCTCCTCCCTCGGGCTGGGCCGGGCACCCCGACCGGGGCGCCGCTCCTCCCTCGTGCTGGGCCGGGCAGCCCCGACATGGGCGCCGCTCCTCCCTCGGGCTGGGCAGCCCCGACATGGCGCCGCTCCTCCCTCGTTCCGTGCACCCCGACATTTCCCGCTCCTCCCTCGGTCCGGCAGCCCCGACATGGCCCTCTCCTCCCTCGGGCTGGGCCGGGCAGCCCCGACATGGCGCCGATCCTCCCTAGGGCTGGGCAGGCCCAGACATGGGCGCCGTTCCTCCCTCGGCAGGGCAGCCCCGACTGGGCGCCGCCTAATCCATAGGGACCTGGCCGGGCTAGCCCCGAAATGGGAGTCCGCTCCTCCCTAGGCTGGGAGCCCGAAATGTGCGCGTTACTCCCTCGGGCAGGGCCAGCCCCGACATGGGCGCCGCTCCTCCCTCGGGCCGGGCAGCCCCGACATGGGCGCCGCTCCTCCCTCGGGCTGGGCCGGGCAGCCCCGACATGGGCGCCGCTCCTCCCTCGGGCTGGGCCGGGCAGCCCCGACATGGGCGCCGCTCCTCCCTCGGGCTGGGCCGGGCAGCCCCGACATGGGCGCCGCTCCTCCCTCGGGCTGGGCAGCCCCGACATGGGCGCCGCTCCTCCCTCGGGCCGGGCAGCCCCGACATGGGCGCCGCTCCTCCCTCGGGCCGGGCAGCCCCGACATGGGCGCCGCTCCTCCCTCGGGCCGGGCAGCCCCGACATGGGCGTCGCTCCTCCCTCGGGCTGGGAGCGCCGCACCTCCCCGAGCTCGGCCACTCCGATGGGAGCATCGTTCCTTCCTCGGACCTGGCCGCCCCCCGGGAGCGTCACAGCCCCTCACGAAAGCACTGTTCCAGCCCCCGAGCCGGGCCGTCCTCACGAGAGCGAGCCCAGGGCGAGTCCTGGCGGGCTCTGCCTCCAGAGTCCCGAGGTCGCCAGCTCCGCCATTAGGCCTCAGCGCAGACGGAGGCAGAGAAGGGGAATACGACAAAAAGTCGCATTCCCCCGCAGGGAGAGACAGCAAGCCCCGTTTCAACCCTCCCCCCCCAAACACAAACTAAAAAAACAAAAACTGGACTAGCCAAAACGAAATAAACAACACAAAAAAAGCAAAAACAAACGGACTGCAGGTGAGCCGCTGCTGCCAGGGCAGCGCCGCCACTTCGTACTCGTCTAATTTCCTGCCTCCACTATTTCATCCCCACATGACGGGCAATGACTGCTTTAAAGTTCTAACGTGTTGTATTTAAGGATTCATCTCCTGTGTGTTTTTGTATGTGTGGGGAAAACGGCAAGGAAAGTAAAGCAGTTTGGTTGTGGTTGATGACCTTGAATCATTGACCTTGAAGCATCAATACCATGTCATTGGGTCATACAGCACAGAAACTGTCCCTTCGGCCCAACTTACCCATGCCAAGCAAGATGTCCCATCTACATTGGTCGCACATGCCTGCATTTGGTCCATTTCTCATCAAATGTTCCTGATGTCTTTTAAATGTTATAGCACCTGCTTCAACTACCTCCTCTGGAAGCTTGTTCCATATATCCACAACCACATATCTCCAGACTCCAGTGGAGTATAGAGAGGAAAAAAATAACTGAGGGATGAAGTCCAATTGATTTTGTCCATTGCATTACAGCTATGTTTGAAAATTGTATAGGTGTTTGTCCCAAAGTTTTGTGATTAAACAAAATAACAGGAGTGGATAGCCACACTACAGGTCCACGCACTGATTTGTCTGGCAACTGGTGGTCCACCCTCCCTCTTTAATCCGGTCAAAATCTCCCCCTTCCTGAAGTCCCCCTAAAAATATGGCACCTAGGCCGGGTGAGGCCTCATCGGCACTTCCACAGCAGATCGGCAGGTCAAATTTGCAGCCTGCGGCGAGGGTTCTGGAACTCCGGCCCAGCTGGGGCCGGAAAATCTGTTCCCATAGCCGACTTCCACGGCCGACTTTGCGAACTGATATCTCGGCCACCCAAGGCCGTGACCTCTGCTGGTCCGGCAAAACGGATAATCCAGAAAGGCTCTGGAACCAAGGGTGCCAGAAAATCTGTGGTGGATCCGTAATAATGTGTACCCATTTACATGTAAAAATATCCTCGAAGGGTCGAATGGCCTACTCCTGCACCTATTGTCTATTGTCGATCTGATCAAAATGCTGGAGGACCTGATTAGAGCCTTTCTACAGTGATCTTGGCATCAAGCACATGATATGAAGTATTTTTCCTTGACCTTTAAACTATATTTAGTCCACTTTAAACACTCAGTGCAAGTAATTAATCAGTGTGGATTGTAAGTAGAACCAGTTATCGAGCAATCATTAGATAAATTTACAAGTGAATTCCGATGATTAAGACAAATTAAAATTAATGATTCGTTTCTGCAGGTAATTAGAATGTTAGTGGGTTTGGTTAATGAGACAATGAAAGAGATTCAAGCCTTTGTGGCGAGGAATAGTTGCAGAACGTGTTTGGCCTTGTCCTTCGTGAGTGTACCTTTGAGATATTACAGTTGTGATCAACCATCTACCTATCAAGTTGCTATCTATACCTGAGTAAATTCACTTACTATGCTGATAACAATGACTAAAATAAAAGACGCAAAGTGCTGGAGTAACTCAGCTAGTCAGGCGGCATCCCTGGAGAAGGTGGATAGGTGATGTTTCGGGTCAGAACCCTTCTTCAGACCTGAATTGTCATCTGTACATGTTTAAGAAGGAACTGCAGATGCTGGAAAATCGAAGGTAGACAAAAATGCTGGAGAAATTCAGCGGGTGAGGCAGCATCTATGGAGCGAAGGAAATAGGCAACGTTTCTGGTCGAAACCCTTCTTCAGACTTCAGTCGTCTGACGAAGGGTTTCGACCCAAAACGTTGCCTATTTCCTTCGCTCCATAGATGCTGCCTCACCCGCTGAGTTGTGTCTACCTGTGTTCTGTACATGTTTTCCAGGAATGCTACCTTACCTGCTGAGTTTAGTTTAGAGATAAAAGCAGAAACAGGCACTTTGGCCTACTGAGTCCGGACCGACCAGTGATCCGCGCACATTAACACTATCTTACACACACACACAAGGGACAATTTACACTTATGCCAAGCCAATTAACCTACAAACCTGCACGTCTTTGGAGGAACATGAAGATCTCGGGGAAAACCCATGCGGTCACGGGGAGAACGCACAAACTCCGTACAGACAGCACCCGTAATCGGGATTGAACCTGATGCTGCAAGAAATGTAAGGCAGCAACTCCACTGCTGCGCCACCAATCCACCCTGTCTTTTTTTTGTAAACTAGCATCTGCAGTTCCTTAGGGGCGGCACAGTAGCACAGCGGTAGAGTTGCTGCCTTACAGCGCCAGAGACCCAGGTTAAATCATGAGTACGAGTGCTGTCTGTACGGGGTTTGTACATTCTCTTTGTGACCACGTGGGGTTTCTCTGGGTGCTCTGGATTCCTCCCACACTCCAAAGACAAGCAGGTCTGTAGGTTAATTGGCTTTGGTAATTTGGTAATTATAAAATGTCCCTAGTATGTAAAGTAGTGTATGGGGTGTCGCTGTTTGTCGCGGACTTGGTAGGCCAAAGGTCCTATTCCTGCGCTGTATCTCTAAACTAAGTTTTGTTTCTAAACTATAAACACTTGCCTCCCCACTAACTGCCGTCAGAAGATGATGCACCTGAATTGTTTAAATCCAGTTGGTAAATTGTGCAGTCTTAACTTTTGAGACACTTCAAAGTTTAGAGACCTCTTCTTGTAAAATTGCCAAGTAAATTGTGAACATTACGCCAAACTTTAACATGAGCAACACTGCCATATATACTCATAACTTTCAAAGCGCCTCCTGAATTGCATTAATCAATGTGTGACTTGCTAGGAGAGTTCTCCCCATTTGGGTGTCAACCCTCTCTAACAGCCCTAATAGTAACCATGTCAATGAAGCAATCTAGTTATGTCCGATCCCTCATTAATATATTACCACAGGCTTTTGCTGAGAGTTTTGAGCATGAAGTCAATACTTTTATTGCATTTATAATATTATGGTTAATGTTGAGTTCAATGCTAGATCACAGTTTGGAAAAGGCTAGCAAATAGCAGGAGGATTTGGAACCTCTGTATTAATGCCCATATAATAGAAATTTCAGATTTGGTGCTGCACATGTAGGAAGAGGCAGCAATTGTGTGATGTTTGTACGTCCTCCCTGAGACCGCGTGGGTTTTCTCAGGGTGCTCTGGTTTTTTCCCCACACTCCAAAGACGTACGGGTTTGTAGGCTTGGCCTAAATTTAAATAGTCCCTAGTGTGTAGGTTAGTGTTAGTGTGCGGGGAGTGCTGGTCGGTGAGGAACTGGTGGGCCATAGGGCGTTTCCATGCTGTATCTCTAAACTAAACTATTGTATTATCCATTGAGCAGTTTACAAACCTGTTGTGCTGCTGCAAGTAAATATCATTGTTCTGTTTCAGTTGAACCCTGACATGTTGATAGGAACACTACTCAGATGAAGCCCAGCTTAGCAGTGCCCAAGCAACAATACCAGTGCTTTTCATTCAGTGGTTGCTATTTTAAATTCATATCCTTTCTCTTGTCGCTGTGGTAACTCGTTTGTCTTGAAAGAATCAACTGATTCATTGCGGGAGTGGTTCTGTTCCCAGTTTAAGTTTCTGATCTTTTCTAAACAATTATTGACGCAGCAACTAAACTCTGCCTGCAGAGAATGTACAGCCTAGTTACCAGAGCCAGACATGACTATCAGCCTTTATTTGTTCTGATCCAGTTTTGATTTGTCTGCAGCAGTCCAAGTTAAAACCTGTGAACTCTGATCTCACAAACGTTATATTGCAAAGTTGCTGTACTTCATTTGCAAACATGTAATTCTAGTCAAACTCTTTATTGCTTGTGTGGTTATGGTTCAAGTGTAAACTCCAACTGTATTAGTTAGTTAACTAAGAAGTTGCATTTGTCGTAGGGAGAAGAACTTGAAAGATTTGAACATTTTTAAAATCTTCCTCTCACAATGTAAGGAGATGGACAAACAAGGAACTGCAGGTGTTTAAGAAGGAACTGCAGATGCTGGAAAATCGAAGGTAGACAAAAATGCTGGAGAAACTCAGCGGGTGAGGCAGCATCTGTGGAGCGAAGGAAATAGGCAAAGTTTCGGGCCGAAACCCTTCTTCAGACTGAACTGAAGAACTGCAGGTGCTGGGTTTACAAAAAACAACACATTTTGACAAAGGGTCCCAACCCTAATATCACCTGTCCATGTTCTTCAGAGATGCTGCCTGGCCCGCAGAGTTACTCCAGCATTTTGTGTCTTGCTCTTGTTACAATTTCTTCCTTCCTATTTAAAACCAGACTATCTGATCTGTTTCTGATATTGCACTGTCCCTCCGAGTGAAGTCTGATACAAACTACTAGATAAAACAACTTGCCACTTTCTTGCTTCTGGTTAATAGTTCTCCAGTCTCACACTCCAGGGCTCCCATACTGAGCTACCCTGTTCCTTTTTATAAATAGCCACAAATGCTCATCTGCTTTGATGCTTCTTGCCAATTTGTGCTACTGATCAATTTTATTCTCCCATATTAACTTTTTAGCCTTGTGATTTAGTCTTCCTGGAAAATTCTCTCCTGTGGAATACTCCACAATTTTGACACTTCATATGCTGTAGTTTTTTTATGTAATATTTTCCTTGATCTCTGATTAGCCATGGTTAGTTTCCCTTTCTCTTTGAGTCACCCTTTCTGCTGGCGACCATGAAGTTGTTACTTAAATATCTGACTGCTCATCTGCTGACCTTTCCTTTAGTCTACTTTCCCAGTTCATTCTGGACAACTCTTCCTTTGAGACTTTAGAGATACAACACGGAAACAGGCCCTTCACCAACCGAGTCCGCACCGACCAACAATCACCCCATACACTAGATAGGGACAGAGTAGGGACAATTTACAGAAGCCAATTAATGTAAAAACCTGCATGTCTTTGGAATGTGGGAGGAAACCAGAGATGCCGGAGAAAGCCCACTCGGTCACAGGGAGAACGTACAAACTCCGAACAGGCGTCAGTCAGGATCTAATCTGTGTCTCTAGTGCTGCAAGGCAGCAACTCTACTGCTGTGCCACAGTGCCGCCAACCTTTACAATGTCTTTTTTACGTTGAGGACACTGAAACCAGAAGTGCTTTTTGTTTGAGACATTGCAAACAATCGTCATATTTTACTCGATTCTAAATACTAACAAGAATTCACTGAGAAGGATAGTTCAATGCGTTGTGAATGTTCCATGGAAAAACTGCAGAGTTTTGTGACACTTGCAACATTCATGAGACTACCAGCACTCATTAACAAAAAGAGATGATTTTCTACCACGTGAGTGCATATTTACAATGCAGTTCACGTTTCAACCAGAGAGCTCGTTGTAAACAATTCCAGCCTGCTTTTATCTCACAGCATGGGAGTAAAACTCCCTTAATCCAGCACACATGGGATTTTTAACATTGATGGACTAGCAGATTTTCCAGATTCTTGGCTGTTACTCTTCTAAATACAGTTTTAAATGCGCCCCTGACCAGCAATGGACCTATCAGGTAATGTCCTGCCTGAAGATGGACACAAAATGCTGGAGTAACTCAGCGGGACAGGCAGTACCTCTGGAGAAAAGGAATGGGTGACTTTTCGGGTCGAGACCCTTCTTCAGACTCGACTCAATGTCCTGCCTGAGGTCATTTTTGATGGTCTGGATTGGTCTGTTTTATTCTCGCCTCCACCTCTTCACCCCACCCCCTACTTTTAGTCTGAAGAAGGGACTGATCCAAAACATCGCCTATTCTTTTTCACCAGTGAGGCCGCCTCATTGCTGAGTTACTCCAGCAATTTGTGTCTATCTTTGGTATAAATTAGCATCAGCAGTTCTTTGTTTCTATACTTTTAACTTGCCTTTTTTCAGATGTTATACAGTTGGATTAATGTTTTCCATGAATTCATTAATCCACCCTTAAAGGGAGCATTAGAAACAGGGCCCCGGTTGAAATGGAGAATAGGAACCAGGCCCCAGGGTGCTTGGAGAGAGTGCAAGTACCAAGGCTTCTCCCCAGTAAATTGGAAGGAAGCAAGCCATACTTCACCTGGCAAGCTCGAGGACAGACTATTGGTATTCCTGATTCCTAAATAGTCTGATAATTGAATCTGAAGAAAGGTCTCGACCCGAAACATCACCCATCCCTTCTCTCCAGAGATGCTGCCTGTCCCGCTGAGTTACTCCAATTTTTGTGTCTATCTTCGGTCTAAACCAGCATCTGCAGTTACCTTCCTACACATTGAATATCAGTGTTCTACTGTATTTTATAAAGTATTTTTCTGTTTCTTTGTAAAGAACACCAACCAAGAAGAAAAGGTTCTAAAAAGAATTTACATTTTTATTGCAATCTTCGTAACCAGTGGCACTGATTATTTAAAACTATGTAATGCGATCTTTTAAGTTACGAAGTTATATGATCTTTGGTCTTTAAATTGATTATAAATACATTACACATAGAGTGCATATCATAATACCTCACTCTCTCATGCTAATGTTTACCAAAAGTAAATTCAGCACATTCATTTGGTTCATTTTTCTCAAAAAAGGCAAGATGAGGCATATATTTGAAGCTTTAACAGCACACTGAGTGACCTTATTTGATAGTTACATAATCACAAGTAGAGTCTGTGTCCTTCAAAAGTGCTTGGAGTCATGTGGTCATTTCTAGAGGATGTAGTTATTCATTTCCTGTATATTTAGACAGTATACTAGTATATTAAAAATAAGTTCCAGGATTCCATTTTATTTTTCTATTTTCCATTTAAAGCCTTTAGGAACACAGCTGTACAATGTATATTGTAGCTCCAATGATCAGATGCTTTGGGCCATTGATAATCGTGGAAATGTGCACGTACGAATTGGAATAACGGAGGCAATGCCTGTAGGCACTGATTGGGAGCATGTTCCAGGTAAAATTTAAAATGATTTATTCCGTGACCCAACCTATAGTCCTTCCTACACACTGATAGTCCTTAATTATTTTCTTCTATTTCAGTTTATGTTTTTCTTCATCTAAACTTCAGTTTTTTGATTCTTAACTGAAATGTTTGAACTTTACTGTTTAAATATTTCTGTTCAAATATTTATTTTATTGTTCTCTCCACAAGGTCCCGTTTAGTTCAGTTTCCTGTCGTGCACTCATTTTGGTAGGGTTTGTTTTCCAAATATCCCCCGCTTATCAGGCTGCAAACTTCCTCTTCTTTCTTGCACGGAGGCAGATTAAGTTGTACTGGTAACCCACTGAAATTCCAGGTAGAGTTAATGTATAATGATAAATGATGTTTTTAAGAAAGGATTTAAGAAATTGCGTCAGCAGGAGGAATTATCTGCTCCTCAGTAAAACTCTTTTAGTTTCAATAGTTCATATATAAAGCATGCAATTTATTGAACTTATTAAAGAGCTGCTTTAATATTTTAACAGGTTTGCAGGCAAGTCAATTAGCAGTGAGCAACCGAACAGTTTGGGTACGTTGTTCTAATGGAGATGTGGCACGTCGTTATGGCATAACAAGCAAAAATCCTCCTGGTGATTATTGGAAAAAGATTCCTGGCAATGTGGCTTGCATAACAAGTAAGTTCAAACTCAAGTCCAACAGATCGAGCAAGGGGGAAGATACAGAATATAGTTCTCAGCATTGTAGAACATTGTAGCGCACCAATTCCTTGGAATGAAGAGAATGACTTTTTCTACCAATTATATTTCTGATTGATAGACACAAAATGCTGGAGTAACAGCATCTCTGGATAGACTTGAGTATGAAGAAGGGTCTCGACCCGAAACGTCGCCCATTCCTTCTATCCAGAGAATTTGCCTGTGCCGCTGAGTTAATCCAGCGTTTTGTGTCTATCTTTTGTGTAAACCAGCACCTACAGTTCCTTCAGTATTAGGTTAGTTTTTAGAGATACAGCGCGGAAACAGGCCCTTTGGCCTACCGTCCACATGATCCCCACATACATTAACACTATCCTACACACACTAGGGACAATTTTACACATACACCAAGCCAATTAACCTAACTCTTTGGAGTATGGGAGGAAACCAAAGATCTCGGTGAAAACCCACGTGGTCACAGGGAGAATGTACAAACTCTGTACAGACAGCACCCTTGGTCGGGATTGAATCCGGGTCTCAGACACTAAGGCAGCAACTCTACTGCTTCGCCACCGTGCATTTCCTTCCTATGTGTATATATATATATATATATATCTGATGGCTTTTCCGTAGAAAATGCTCGCTTTTGATCATCCTATAGCATTAAGAATATACCAGTAATTCCAAGGATAAATTTGCTTTGTGATTCTAATGTTTGTTTTCAATTTGTTCTCACTTTCCACACAGTAACTCCTCAAGATGAACTGTGGGGCATCAGTAATGGAGGTTCTCTCCTTCAAAGACTAACCAAGAATTTTAGCCACACTGATTCACTGGTTAACCACAACCGTAATGTTGCTTTGGGGCCATGCGATGACTTTGATGATGAGTGGGAGATTATCTGACCATTGGAAGCATAGCTTTTTGCAGCATTGAGGCCATTTAATCAAGCAATTTAGATCACTTTTTTTTGTACACAATGTTAAAACTATTAGGGATAAAAATTGCATTCAGTTGAAGTTTTCTAAGTTATCAATGTTATAATTGATATGTTATAATTGATATGGCTTTGTGATTCTGCCGGTATCGATATATATATAAATCACTACACTATTGAATAGGGACTGACTGCTTGGTATCCTATCTTCAATTGGACAATTAATGCCAGAGTATGCTCCGATAGAATATATATTTGGACTGCCTTGTGCCAATCATTTAACAATCCACATAAATAGCTCTGATGTGTTGCTTTCCTGCAGCTGTTTGACATACCCTCATACTTGAAAGGTTTGTGTGCAGTTTTGTTGATTTATATGACCATGAATAAAGCACGATAATTTTGTCAGAGTTTGATCTGCACCCAAGTTGCAGCTGTATGGAAAGCATGTGTATTTCCATGACCTTCAATTCAAAACCTGCAATTCAACTTAATTTCTATGACTGGAAGCCAGCAGTCTCCGATTTTAAACACTTACTCTATCATGGATTTTATTAAGTAAACTGTACAATATACTTGTACAATAGTGTAGATAATTTAGAACAGTTTTATGTTATTATTTAAGATATTAGTATACAGCAGTAAAACCCTAATTGTAGATATCATAACAGTACATTATTCAACTCATTGATTGAATTAAAGTATCGTTTTGAAATAAGTTGTACATCTATTTAAATTTTGTGTTGAATTATTATGCTATCTTCCCAAAAAGCCTTTTGCTAAATATAATTTACTGTAAACAGTATCTGTGTACAACTGTAGTAATAATTTGAGGTTTTAGTAATTTTAATTTTTTTAATCCTTTTAAGTGACAGAACCTGGCTATAAAATTATCGGCAAAACTGATTAGTGATGCTTATTCCCTAGCTTACTGCGAAACTAAAGATGTTTACACGTTTGGGATAAATATTAACCCCATGTTTATGTACAGATGAGAAGCAGTTTCTGTACATAATGAAAGTTTAGTCCGTTGCAATTTGCACTTTGAGCATTTCTATTGAGTATTTTGTGAAAATACATATTTAATATCTTGACATAACATTATAATCTGATTTGTAGCATTCATGGTGAGGTATGTAATGTCCCATTATATTGAAATGATGTACTTTTGTTCTGGAATGAGACAATTTTTTTCCAGCGTAAATGACAGTGTGAAATATCCCAAAATAAATATCAGGTAGCAAGTTAAATATTCCACAAACAACAGCACCTTTTGTACAAAAAAAGCTAACCATGGATTGGTTAATTCATTTGCCCAAACATTGCTGGTTCATTCTGAAACCTTTATTCAACGTTCTGCATAAATCCTTTTAAGCCACAAAGGATTTGTGCAACCAGCATTGTCGATGTATAACTGTACATGCCAGATCCCCAGATAATTGTTTGGAAAAATTAAACTCCTGAAAGCTTGTTCTATGTAGGGAATGAGAAGCCCACTTGTCTGATCATTTACCTTTAACTTGCCTTCAAATAAATTGGGTACTTATCAGTCAATTTAAAGGTTGTATAAATGTGAAGCATAACTTTAGGTAAATGCGGAGTAAAATATGATTAAAAAGACAGAACTAGATAATGTGGGTATGCAAAATCTGTACCATATTCATGGAAATAAATTTTGTAATCAGTCTTAATTATTATCCAAGCAAATGAGGTTTCTATGGTACTGGCCCTTCCAATTGGCAGCATCACCAGGTCTGGACTGCAAATAATCACACTCGACATTTTGGAGATGCTCCAATCTGTAAGTAATATGTGAAGATGGACACAAAAAGCTGGAGTAACTCAGCGGGACAGGCAGCATCTCTGGATAGAAGGAATAGGTGACGTTTCAGTCTGAAGAAGGGTCTCGACCCGAAACGTCACCCCTTCCTTCTATCCAGAGATGCTGCCTGTCTCGCTGAGTTACTCCAGCATTTTGTCGACGTAAACCAGCATCTGCAGTTCCGTCCGACACAGTAATATGTGAATGTGACACTTGGATACTAAATATGGAAACTTTTGATTCCCCTGGAGTTTTACCGACAAAATAAAACTATATAAATTCAATGTGAAAAGATTTTTATTAATATCAACCCCAACTGGAGTATTAAAATTGCAAAAGCCTGCAATGTTGGAAAATTAGTTTGTACGTGCAAGTGACTAACCAGTGTGCACTAACAGAAGTCTGTTATGTCTTTAAAAATACAGGAAATTCTAATGTATTTTTGCAAAAACTCATTTGCTCAACTTAATTTTCATTCTTTGAAAGAATTCCAACATTTGTTACTCAGTATCTTAGATGCAGTATACAAATAGGAAATATTTTTTTAAGCAGTTTTTAGAATGTGTCTCTGGTAGTACATAGTGTTGAATACTGTAATTGTTAATGCTGTGATTGTATGAGGGTAAAACTTTGAGTTGGTAATGTGCTGCTTTAACACTTTGAAAGATGATACGCATTAACATGACGTTGCAGCTTTACATGGTTATGGCCTTTTTTGACATCTTATTTCAAGTGCTGAATACTTGTAGATGTTAAAATGTAAATTGTAGTTAAATAGAGAGACGGCTGTGGCTGAAATAGCTCTGGGAGTATTTAAGCAATGTTGTAAACAGAATTGTACTACATGCATGGTGTTGTATATTTTAACTATTATTTATGAATGAACTCTCATTACAGCTAATAACAACTTTATTAAAACATTTATGTTTTACATTTGTGTTTCAAAAATAGTACTGTTCCTAAAATATTACCTGTACTTGTTTGCCTAACTCCAGCAAAAGTAAAATAAAAGAACTAAAGGATCTTTTCTACATTTGCTTTAACATAATTTGCATACATTGTCTTTATGCAAGAATTTCTGAAGTTGACGGTTACATTTTGAGAATGAACTAACAACACAGGCGGTCACGGTGGCGCAGCGGTAGAGTTGCTGCCTTACAGCGAATGCAGCGCGGAGACCCAGGTTCGATCCCAACTACGGGTGTTGTCTGTACGGAGTTTGTACACTCACCCCGTGACCTGCGTGGGTTTTCTCTGAGATCTTCGGTTTCCTCCCACACTCTAAAGACGTACAGGTTTGTAGGTTAATTGGCTTGTCCATAGTGGGTGTAGGATAGTGTTAATGTGCGGGGATCGCTGGTCGGCGCGGACTCAGTGGGGCGAAGGGCCTGTTTCCGTGCTGTATCTCTAAACTAAACATTGTACCCTATTTTTCTTTCTTTTTGATTTACTGGACGTGAATGTTACTAACAAGACCATAACTTTAAGGCACGTACCCTATTGCTCCTAACAAACTGTTAAGAATCAACTCGTTGAATTTGTGGGTTGGACTTTGTGCAGTGCCCTTTCCCACCAATATTGCAAGGCCAGGGGTGCGAATCCTCCCTTAACATTGTTACTTGCAGGGTTCCTGCATTTTGACAAAGGACAGTGAAGGAAGGCAATATATTTCCAGATTAAGATGTGCAGATTCAAATTCCTGGGCGTGCACATCTCTGAAGATCTTTCTTGGTCCGAGAACACTGATTCTATTATTAAGAATGCACATCAGCGCCTCTACTTCCTGAGAAGATTACGGCGAGTCGGTTTGTCAAGGAGGACTCTCTCTAACTTCTACAGGTGCACAGTATAGACCATGCTGACCGGTTGCATCGTGGCTTGGTTCGGCAACTTGAGCGCCCTGGAGAGGAAAAGACTACAAAAAGTAGTAAACACTGCCCAGTCCATCATCGGCCCTGACCTCCCTTCCATTGAGGGGATCTACCACTGTTGCTGCCTCAAAAAGGCTGCCAGCATCATCAAGGACCCACACCATCCTGGCCACACTCATCACCCCGCTGCCTTCAGGTAGAAGGTACAGGAGCCTGAAGACTGCAACGACCAGGTTCAGGAATAGCTACTTCCCCACAGCCATCAGATTATTAAACTTGGCTCGGACTAAACTCTGAACATTAATAACCCATTATCTGTTATTTGCACTTTATCAGTTTATTTATTCATGTGTGTATATATTTATATAATGGTATATGGACACACTGATCTGTTTTGTAGTCATGCCTACAATGTTCTGTTGTGCTGAAGCAAAGCAAGAATTTCATTGTCCTATCAGGGGCACATGACAAACTCTCTTGAATTTTGAATCTAGATTTGGAAAGGCTCTTTCAAGTGGGGTATTCCCATGTGCCTGCTCCATTCTATTCTCTGCTCGAACAGTTTAACTCGTTAATTGTGTCTGCCGCTGCTGGCTGGCATACTTGTCCACAGATTCAACCAAGCTTGGTTGCTCAGCTGGATATTAATGGTTAAGTGAGGGATATTTTATGCCATGAGCTTGCAGATTCTGCACCTATAGTATCTGGTGAAGATAGTTTTGAGCTGCTAGATAAATTCTGAATTAATCTCAGTTAACACTCCATCAGTTCACCAGAGTACTGAAATGTGTAGATTGGACTTTGTGCAGTAGTCACTCCTACCAATATTGTAGTAGATGCATCAAGGTTGCATCAGATGATTTATTGCCTGAGGTCAAGTAGGTTTATCGTCATTTTGGTTCTCGATAACTGATTGTATTTTGGGGAAATTATAACATTGAAATGAACTTTGCACTACACACTTGCTTCAGTGCACATCTGGACTTTGCTGGTGTGTTGGATAAGTATGGCCCTGAGGTGGTGAATCATCTAGTTTTCTGCATTTATCAGATGGGAAGAAAGATACAACCTAGTTACACCCATTTCAAGGAACTCCTTTGCAGCAATTCCGTAAACATTGGTGCAAGCCAGGGCCAGCACATTGTGGTCTTTCTACAGCGCCGAGCCTGAGAAATAGCATGCAAATTATATATAGACAGCAAAATGCACAAGATGCTGGCGTACTCAAGGGGTCAGGCAGCATCTCTGGTGATGTTTCTGGTCACGACCTTTCCTATTACCATGCTTTACCCTGTCCCTCCTCTTCCAGCTTTCTTTTCTTCCCCCAAAATCAGTCTGAAGAAGGATCTCGACCCGAAACGTCACCTATCCATGTTCTCCGAGGATGCTGCTTACCTGCTGAGTTGCTTCAGTGCTTTGTGCCCTTTTTAAAAGGAAAAGTGAATGTTGGCTCACTGTGATTACTGTGGGTTATCAGCAATAAGGAGAAATGGCCATGCACAAAACACTGAGTCTTCAGTCGGAAGGTAGAGGTTTTATGTAAATATTGAATTCAGTGATTTATGATTTGATTCTGGACATGTCTCCCCTACTTTTATCAATGTTTCTTTTTCATGTTTTGAAAAGATTTCATAATCAAACCAAAACTAGTGCTAATAATACATTTTATTCCTCAAAGTTTATTAAGTTTAATTTGATTTTTTTTGTGGTTTAGAATGAAAGCAAGTATTCCCTCTTTCCGTGTCTTTATCTGCCAGTTTAACTTACTTTTTGATATGAAGAGTTACTGGCATTTAGAAAAATTAGACTTTTTAAAATATGCAAATTAAAATACTGTTAGAGGCAGATACAATTGAATTTTGATCCACCTTTAAAGTCTCTGCTTTAGGTAAAATAATCAGCAATAAATATTTTAACGCAGGGATTTAAAGTCTTCTAGCTATTTTTAAGGATACATTTAACCATTCAATTTAATGTTCTTGTAAAACTTGTTTAGCATTCCAGGTACTAACCACTAACCAGTGATTCACTTTATAACCTTATAACCATATAACAATTACAGCACGGAAACAGGCCATCTCGACCCTTCTAGTCCGTGCCGAACATGTATTCTCCCCTAGTCCCATATACCTGCGCTCAGACCATAACCCTCCATTCCTTTCCCGTCCATATAACTATCCAATTTATTTTTAAATGATAAAAACGAACCTGCCTCCACCACCTTCACTGGAAGCTCATCCCACACAGCCACCACTCTCTGAGTAAAGAAGTTCCCCCTCATGTTACCCCTAAACTTCTGTCCCTTAATTCTCAAGTCATGTCCCCTTGTTTGAATCTTCCCTACTCTCAGTGGGAAAAGCTTATCCACATCAACTCTGTCTATCCCTCTCATCATTTTAAAGACCTCTATCAAGTCCCCCCTTAACCTTCTGCGCTCCAAAGAATAAAGCCCTAACTTGTTCAACCTTTCTCTGTAACTTAGTTGCTGAAACGCAGGCAACATTCTAGTAAATCTCCTCTGTACTCTCTCTATTTTGTTGACGTCCTTCCTATAATTAGGCGACCAAAATTGTACACCATACTCCAGAATTGGCCTCACCAATGCCTTGTACAATTTTAACATTACATCCCAACTTCTATACCCAATGCTCTGATTTATAAAGGCCAGCACACCAAAAGCTTTCTTTACCACCCTGTCTACATGAGATTCCACTTTCAGGGAACTGTGCACGGTTATTCCCAGATCCCTCTGTTCACCTGCAATCTTCAATTCCCAATCATTTACCATGTACTTCCTATTTTGATTTGTCCTGCCTTGTCTAGTAAAATGCTTAGTCATTGTTGAAGACTGGCTAAAACCTATTAATAGCCTTTTAAACCCTTCCTGTGGACATATCCATAGAAATATATTTTGAAATGTCATAATTATATCAGTTTCTGTAACTTCCTCTAGCAGCTCGTTCCAAATACGGACTCGCAACGTTCCAAAAAAGTTGCCTCTGAAATCTTTCCCCTCTGTCCTTAAGCCTGTGACATCTAGTTTTAGAATCCTCTACCCTGGGGATAAAGGCTGAGCATTCACTTTATCTATGCCCTCGTGATTGTGTAAGGTCATTCAGTTTCCTATGCTCCAAAGAAAGAAGTTCCGGCTTACCATATTTCTCCCTAAAACTCAAGCGTGAAAGCCCAGGTAAAATCCTGGTGAATCTCTTCAGTTCTTTTCAACTTAATGACATCCTTCTGGGCAACCAGAACTGCACACTATACTCCAAGTGTGATCTCGCCAACGACCTGTATAGCAGCATCATGATATGCCAATTTTCCGTGCCAAATGTTGTCTTCGCCATGCTGTTCACCTGACCTGTCACTTTGAAAGAACTTTGCACCTGTAGTCACGGATTTCTCTGTTCTATAACACTCCAGGGGTCTACATTCAACTCTTAAGTCCTGCCCTGGTTTGACATACCAAAGTGCAACACTTCAAACCTGTAGTGTACAAAGCAAGAACTCATTTAGAGTACCCACTTTAATGCAACGGCAGTTCTCAGTTCAAGATAAATTATTAAAAATAAATAAAAACAGGGTAAGAGAATGGAGGAATGTTGTGACCAAGATGAGGCAAACAACGAAACAAGGAATTGCAAATGCTGGTTTATAAAAGAAGACCTAAAGTGCTGGAGTAACTCAGCGGGTTAGGCAGCATCTCTGGAGAACATGGATAGGTAATGTTTCGGGTCGGGACCCCTCAGACTGATACAGACCGTGTTCTCCAGAGATGCTGCCTGACCCGCTGAGTTACTCCAGCACGTTATGTACTCTTTTGTAAACCAGCATTTGCAATTGCTTGTTGTCGTAGCGATGAGGCGAGACCGACGTCGGGCAGAGCCATAGTGATGGGTATCTCCATTGTCCGAGGTGGGAGGTGAATACTGGTTAAAGTGTTGTATATGAATGCCCGAAGTATAAGAAATAAAGTGGATGAGCTTGAGGCTCAGTTAGTAATTGGCAAGTATGATGTTGTGGTAATTACAGAGACATGGTTGCACGAGGTCCAGGGCAGGGAACTGAAAATTCACCGGTATATGTCCTATCGAAAAGACAGACAGGTGGGCAAAGGGGGTGGGGTAGCTCTGTTGTTAAGAAATTTAATTAAATCAAATCGCGGGGGTCGCGCGGAGGTAGAGTGAGCGACGTGAAGTTCGAGCGGTCCGCGGGCCGGCAGGCCGTTGCCGCGCGGAATTTTTGAACACGGTCAGTTTTCCGGAGCCCCGCGCGATGTCGGGACCAGCTCCGCACGACTCCATACGGCTCAGGCGATCGAAGTGGGACCGGCCCCTCGAGGCCGTACGGCTCAAGCGACCACGTTAGATCACGCTTGCTGCATGGAGTCGCATGCTCGTGGGACAGGCTCTTTAGGGTTAAGCCATTTAGAACGGAGATGAGGAAAAACTTTTTCACACAGAGTTGTGAATCTGTGGAATGTTCTGCCTAAAAGGTAGTGGAGGCCAATTCTCTGGATGCTTTCACGAGAGAGTTAGATAGAGCTCTTAAAGATAGCAGAGTCAAGGGATATGGGGAGAAGGCGGGAACGGGGTACTGATGTGGATGACCAGCCATGATCAGTGAATGGTGGCGCTGGCTCTAAGGACCGAATAACCTTCTCCTGCTATTGTCTGTTGACCCACTGAGTTACTCCAGCACTCTGTGTCAGTTTGTCTACACGTCTGTTGTGCCGCTGCACGTAAGAACTTCACTATTCCGTTTTGGGACATAGGATGATAAAACACTGGACTGCAGTGTTCACGCACTCCGGCTGCAGTGTTGACAGCAGAAACAAGCAAGTGGAGCCACAGGACCAGCACTGACAGGTTGTAGCGGGATGGGGCGGCTGGCCATGAGCCGGGAGGGGGGAGCGTGTGTGTTTGTTTGTGAACTGAGGGAGGGAGGTGAGCTGAGGCAGGGGGATGGGGATGTGGGAGTGGTGGGGTGTGAGCTGAGGGTGTCCCGTGGAGGGTGTGTGTGTGTGTGTGTCCCGTGGAGGGTGTGTGTGTGTGTGTCCCGTGGAGGGTGTGTGTGTGTCCCGTGGAGGGTGTGTGTGTGAGTGACCCGGGGGCGGGGAGAGGGTGTGTGACCCGGGGGTGGCCAATGCCAATGTCGGCGCCTATAAAAGCAGCGGCTGGAGCAGCGCGGCCGGCTGGCGGCAACAGGTCGGAGACAAGTCCCACTGAGACACCGAGCGAGCGGGGGACACTGACTGACTGAGCCAGCGAGTGAGGGACCGGGCTAGTGGGAGCCGCTTGAGGTGAGGGTGATGTCCGCCGGCGCCATGCCCTGGGAGCCCTGCTCGCCGAGCCGCGACTACCGCTGCCAGAAGCGCTGCAAGATGTCGTCGTTCGCCTTCTACCAGGCAGTGCGCGACCGGCTGCCCGTCTGGCTGCTGGAGGAGATGAGGACGACCGAGGTGCTGCACTGGGAGGAGAGCGGGCGGGCGAGCGCCTACTCACCGTCCGAGGCGCTGCTGTACGCGCTGGTGCACGACCACCGGCGCTACGGCCAGTACTTGCTGAGGGAGCACCCGGGCGAGGCGCTGGCGTGGCCGGGCGGCAGCTTCAGTGTGTGCGGCTGCTCGGGGGGCCCGGGCCCGGGGTCTGGGCCGAGGGGGCCGGGGCCGCACCTGGCGCTGGCCGTGCGCTACAACCGCGTGGGGGCGCTGGCGCTGCTGCTGCGGAGCGCGGGCCCGGAGCGCGTGCGCCTCCTCAACGGCCGCGGCTCGTGCGGCGTCGGCGTCGGCGGCGACGTCAGTGGTTACGGCGGTTGCTGCGGCTGTGACGGCGCGCGCGGGAAGTTGCCGCTCCACGTGGCGGCTGAGCTGGCTCGAGCCGAGTGCGCCGCCCTGCTCCTCGCCAACGGGTGCTCGCCGCTCCTGACAGACGGCCAGGGCCGCACCCCGCTCGACACGCTCCTCGCACAGCTCCGCCACCACCACCGCCGCCCCAACACGCCGCAGCCCCACCTCGCCTGCCTACACACCCTCCTCCTCTTCATGCCCCGGCCACACTTCCACATGCAGGCCGAGCTGAGGGCGGACGACGCCCTGTGGCGGCGGCTGCTGCCCCACGATGTCTACGAGTGGCTGTCGGGCCGCAGCCCGCCCTCCCTCTTCATGAGAGCCATGCAGACTGTGATGGCGGCCATCGCCCCCGAGCGGTTCCCCGAGGCTCTGGACGAGCTGCCCATCTCGCACCTGCTCACACACTTGGACTTCAAGCAGGCCGCCCCGTCTGACTGCAAATGGTAGAAACGACGAGGTGTGTGTCTGCTGCTTTACAAGACACACTGCTGCAGAAACTGTTTGCAAGGAAAGAATGTCACTGCGTTTGCACTTCGCACGTGTGACAATAAAAGCACCACTGAATTAGTAACTCAGCGGGTCAGGCAGCATCCATGGAGAACGAGGACTGGCAACATTTCTGGCCGAGACCCTGCTTCAGACTAAATGGTGCGGCTTAGTGCTCCTAGGGATTCACACAACAGACTGGTTGCAAAGACGTCCTTTTAGAAAGCGTCAAGTATCTTCCGCAGCGTTGCCAATGGAATTCTGTATTTTATTTTACTCCTTTATTTAAGAGCACTGACAAAGGAATTATAAACTTGGGTGAAGAGTTCGGTGATGCTACGATAACTTTTTAGACATCTGCGGGTTATAACTGTTTCAAACTTTTGGGGACAAAAAAAACACTACCCAATACAATGCATTTTGATGTGAATTGTTATCTGCATTCGGGTTTCATTACTCAGAGTAAATAGTTTTGATTAACAACGTTTGATTGATATGTCTCCAATCAGTATTGCGAGCATTTTAGTACTATTATTTAAGATTTCTGCTTATGCAGTCCCTCTGTATTGAAGGTGATTTGCTTCCACTGGGTTTGATGTGGACAAGGTTAAAACCGCAGACTCTTCTACTCATACGCTGTGGGGTGGTTGCCCATATGCAAGGGAAGAAGTGAGCCTTCTGTTGGCTGCACAGCATCTTTGTCTTGCCCATCCATACTACACAAAATGCAGGTCCCGCCACTTTGAGTAGTCATGGGGCCGAGATTCCTTGGTGTAAGAAGGAACTGCAGATGCAGGGTGCCTGGAGTAACTCAGCAGGTCATGCAGCATCTCTGGAGAAAAGGAATAGGTGATGTTTTGGGTCGAGATCCTTCTTCAGACTGAGAATCAGGAGAGGGAAACTAGAGATATAGACGGTGATAGAGAGATATAGAATAAATACATGCAAAAAAGTAACAATGATGACAGAAATGGTCCATTGTTGGCTTTTGGCTAGGATAGTAAAGAGTTATACAGACAATGAAGCTCACCAGGGTGACTGAAACTAATACAACGACGGGTGGGCGGGGGGTGGTGCGAGAGAGAGGGGATGCAAGGGTTACTTGAAGTTAAAGAAATTAATATCATACCACTAGGTTGTAAGCTGCCCAAGCATAATATCAGGTGCTGTTCCTCCAATTTGTGTTTGGCCTCACTGACAATGGAGGAGGATAGAAAGGTTAGTATGGGAACGAGAGGGGGAATCAAAGAAGTATTTGGCAACCCGGAGATCACGTAGGTCCAGGCAGACTGAGCTAAGGCGTTCAGCAAAATGATTGGCTTGGTCTATGTTTGGTGTTGTCGATGTATAAGAATCCACACCTGGAACAACAGATACAGGAGATGAGGTTGGAGGAGATGCAAGCGAGCATCTGCCTCACCTGAAAGGACTCTCCAGGTCCCTGGACAGATTCGAGGGAGAAAGTATAGGGACAGGTGTTGCATCTCCTGCGGTTGCAGGGGAAGGTACCTGGGAAAGGGGTAGTTTGGGTGGGAAGGGAACCAGGAAGTTGCGGAGGGAACAGTCTCTACTGGGGGTGGATATGGAAAGATGCGACTTGTGGGATCCCATTGGAGGTGGCAAACATATCAGAGGATTATATGTTGTATGCGACGGCTGATGGGGTGAAAGGTAAGGACTAGGGGTACTCTATCCCTGTTGTGACTGGGGGGAGGGGGAGCAAGAGCAGAGCTGCGTGGTATCGAGGACACGTGTGATGACCTCATCTATGATTGAAGAGGGAAACCCTCGTTCTCTAAAGAATGAGGACATCTCGGATGTCCTGGTATGGAGCACCTCATCTTGGGCGAAGGTACAGCATAGACGGAGGAATTGGGAATAGGGGATAGAGACTTTGCAGGAGGCAGGGTGGGAAAAAGTGTAGCTTAGATAGTTGTGAGAATCAGTACGTTTATAATAGACGTCAGTCAATAGTCTATCTCCTGTGATGGAGATGGTGAGATCAAGAAAGGGGAGGGAGGAGTCAGAGATTGTCCAAGTGATAGGATGGAAATTGGTAGTAGTTAATGAAGTCCATGAGTTCTGCATGGGTGCAGGAGATAGCACCGATGCTGTCGTCAAAGCAACAAAGATAGAGTTTGGGGATAGGGCCAGTGTACGCCTGGAACAGAGATTGTTCAACATACCCTTCAGAGGTCTGTAGCTGAGGCCTTGAATTTGTGGGAGGGGTCGAAGGAGAGATTCCTAGGTGTTGGGTGGGAAGGGAGTGGGTTGAGGTTAATTCTCTGTAGGAAGCTTTGAGCATGTTCTTTAATCTTTCCCCCATATGCCTGGTAATATCTTCCCATGGTGGAGCTCTGAGTAGAGTTTCCATTTCAGAAGTTTGATGCTAAGTGTGTAAATGACTTGGCTTTCACCGTCAGACTGCTTCAGAACCTGTGATGTTGAAGTTTTTAATTTATCCTTTCTGAAATGTTGGTGCCTTTCACCACATCTCAGAGCCATGTAGAATTCGGGGATCAATTAGTTTATTGTCACATGTGCCGAGATACAGTGAAAAGCTTTTTGTGTGCTTTCCAATCAGTGGAAAGACCATACAAGATTACAATCAAGCCATTCACAGTGTATAGATACAGGAGAAATGGAATAACATTTAGTGCAAGATAAAGTCCAGTAAAGTCTGATTAACTGCCTCTAGGCTACAATCGTTTCACCATGTTTGAGGACTTGGTCTTTAAGTTCCATTTTCTTCAACTGATCAGATGGTTTCTTGGCACATTGATGACTGGTGAATTTCACCAAGTAGCGGCTTTCATGTTATGGAAAGTCAGTGATATTTGCTATGTACCTTTACAGTTTCAGGCAATGGGGAGCACTTTGGTGAAACACTTTGGCATGCAAACTTTGAGTGTGAAGCCCATCTTCTGTCTCAATGAAAGTGTTGATGGCTTGAGGTTTGCCTTTAAAAGCATATAGACATAGGCATTGTCTAGGCTGCAGCTCACAGAGGTTGTGCCGACCTTGTTTCAAGAGCGAAGTTGTCGTAAGTAGTTCTGAAGACTAGGGTGGCAAATGTTGTGCCTTTATTCAAGAAGGGCTGCAGGGAAAATGCTGGGAACTGTAGTCCAGTGAGGTTAACATCTGTAGTTGGAAAGTTACAAGAGGGTATTCTGATGGATAGGATATACAAGCATTTAGACTGACAAGGGCTGCTTAGGGATAGTCAGCATGGTTTTGTACGTAGGAAATCGTGTCTCACAAATCTGATGATTTTTTGAAGAAGTGACCAAAAAGGTAGATGTGGGCAGAGCTCTAAATGTATATATGGACTTCAGTAAAGCATTCGATGAGGTTCCTCATGGTAGGCTGCCCTGGAACGTTAGATCGTATAGGATCCAAGAAGAGATAGCTGAATAGATAGATAATTGGCTTCATGGAAGGAAGCAGAGGGTGATGGTGGAAGGTTGCTTTTCGGACTGGAAGCCTATGACTAGTGGTGTGCCTCAGGGTTCACAGCTGGGCCCGTTACTGTTTGTCATCTATATCAATGATTTGGATGAGAACATACTCGGCAAGGTTAGCAAGTTTGCAGATGATACAAAAGTGGGTGGTTTTGCAGATAGTGAAGATGGTTGTGAAAAATTGTGGCAGGATCTTGATCAATTGGCCAAGTGGGCTGAGGAATGGTTGATGGAATTTAATGCAGAAAAATGTGAGGTGTTATATTTTAGGAAGTCTAACATGGGTAGGACCTACACGGTGAATGGTAGGGCACTGGGTATTGTTGTAGAGCAGAGGGATCTGGGAGTGCAGGTGCATAGTTCCCTGAAGGTGGAGTCGCAGGTGGTCAAAAGGGCTTTTGCACATTGGCCTTCATCGGCCAGAGTATTGAGTATAGACTTTGGGGGTCATGTTGCAGTTGTATAAGACGTTGGTGAGACTACATTTAGAGAATTGTGTTCAGTTCTGGGCACCATGTTATAGGAAAGATGTTGTCAAGCTGGAAAGGGTACAGAGAAGATTTACAAGGATGTTGCCAGGACTAGAGGGTCTGAGCTATAGGCAGAGGTTGAGTAACCATATAACCATATAACAATTACAGCACGGAAACAGGCCATCTCGGACCTTCTAGTCCGTGTCGAACACGTATTCTCCCCTAGTCCCATCTACCTGCACTCAGAACATAACCCTCCATTCCTTTCCCGTCCATATAACTATCCAATTTATTTTTAAATGATAAAATTGAACCTGCCTCCACCACCTTCACTGGAAGCTCATTCCACACAGCTACCACTCTCTGAGTAAAGAAGTCCCCCCTCATGTTACCCCTAAACTCAGTCCCTTAATTCTCAAGTCATGTCCTCTTGTTTGAATCTTCCCTACTCTCAGTGGGAAAAGCTTATCCACGTCAACTCTGTCTATCCCTCTCATCATTTTAAAGACCTCTATCAAGTCCCCCCTTAACCTTCTGCGCTCCAAAGAATAAAGACCTAACTTGTTCAACCTTTCTCTGTAACTTAGTTGCTGAAACCCAGGCAACATTCTAGTAAATCTCCTCTGTACTCTCTATTTTGTTGACATCCTTCTTATAATTAGGCGACCAAAATTGTACACCATACTCCAGAATTGGCCTCACCAATGCCTTGTACAATTATAACATTACATCTCAACTTCTATACTCAATGCTGTGATTTATATAGGCCAGCCTATCTACATGAGATTCCACCTTCAGGGAACTGTGCACAGTTATTCCTAGATCCCTCTGTTCAACTGCATTACTCAATTCCCTACCATTTACCATGTACGTCCTATTTTGATTTGTCCTGCTAAGATGTAGCACCTCACACTTATCAGCATTAAACTCCATCTGCCATCTTTCAGCCCACTCTTCCAACTGGCCTAAATCTCTCTGTAGACTTTGAAAATCAACTTCATTATCCACAACACCACCTATCTTAGCATCATCTGCATACTTACTAATCCAATTTACCACACCATCATCCAGATCATTGATGTACATGACAAAAACAGTGGACCCAACACAGATCCCTGTGGCACCCCACTAGTCACTGGCCTCCAACCTGACAAACAGCCCTCCACCATTACTCTCTGGCATCTCCCATTCAGCCACTGTTGAATCCATCTTGCTACTCCACCATTAATACCCAACAATTGAACCTTCTTAACCAACCTTCCATGAGGAACCTTGTCAAAGGCCTTACTGAAGTCCATATATACAACATCCACTGCTTTACCCTCATCAATTTCCCGAGTAACCTCTTCAAAAAATTCAAGAAGATTAGTCAAACATGACCTTCCAGGCACAAATCCATGTTGACTGTTCCTAATCAGACCCTGTTTATCCAGATGCTTATATATATTATCTCTAAGTATCCTTTCCATTAATTTGCCCACCACTGACGTCAAACTAACAGGTCTATAATTGCTAGGTTTACTCTTAGAACCCTTTTTAAACAATGGAACAACATGCGCAGTACGCCAATCCTCCGGCACTATTCCCGTTTCTAATGACATTTGAAATATTTCTATCATAGCCCCTGCTATTTCTACACTAACTTCCCTCACTGTCATAGGGAATATCCTGTCCGGACCTGGAGACTTATCCACTTTTATATTTTTCAAAAGTGTCAGTACTTCCTCTTCTTTGAATCTCATAGTTTCCATAGCTATTCTACTTGTTCCCCTTACCTCACATAATTCAATATCCTTCTCCTTGGTGAATACCGAAGAAAAGACATTTTTCAATATCTCCCCCATCTCTTTTGGCTCTGCAGATAGCTGTCCACTCTGACTCTGTAATGGACCAATTTTATCCCTCGTTATCCTTTTGCTATTAATATAGCTGTAGAAACCCTTTGGATTTACTTTCACCTTACTTGCCAAAGCAACCTCATATCTTCTTTTAGCTTTTCTAATTTATTTCTTAAGATTCTTTTTACATTCTTAATACTCCTCACGCACCTCATTTACTCCATGCTGCCTATAATTATTGTAGATCTCTCTCTTTTTCCGAACCAAGTGTCCAATTTCCCTTGAAAACCATGGCTCTTTCCAATTTTTACTATTTCCTTTCAACCGAACAGGGACATAAAGATTCTGTACTCTTAAATTTTCACCTTTAAATGTCCTCCATTTCTCTTCCACATCTTTCCCATAAAACAAAATGTCCCAATTCACTCCTTTTAAATCCTTTCGCATCTCCTCAAAGTTAGCCTTTCTCCAATCAAAAATCTCAACTCTAGGTCCAGTTCTGACCCTCTCCATAATTATATTGAAACTAATGGTATTGTGATCACTGGACCCGAACTGTTCCCCAACACATACCTCTGCCATCTGACCTGTCTCATTTCCTAACAGGAGGTCCAGCACCGCCCCTTCTCTAGTAGGTACCTCTATGTATTGCTGCAAAAAACTATCCTGCACACATTTTACAAACTCCAAACCATCCAGCCCATTTACAGAATGTGTTTCCCAGTCTATGTGTGGAAAATTGAAATCTCCCACAATCACTACCTTGTGCTTACTACTAATATCTGCGAGCTCCTTGCATATTTGCTCTTCCAATTGTTGCTCCCCATTTGGAGGTCTATAATACCCCTTTCCCATTTCTCAGTTCTGAGAAGGCTGGGATTAGGCTGGGATTCGGAGTAGGCTGGGATTCTATTCCTTGGAGTGCAGGAAGATGAGGGGTGATCTTATAGAGGTGTATAAAATCGTGAGAGGAATAGATTGGGTAGATACACAGTCTTGCCTAGAGTAGGGGAATGGAGGACCAGAGGACATAGGTTCAAAGTGAAGGGGAAACGATTTAATAGTAATCTGAGGGGTATCTTTTTCACACAACGGGCGGTGAGTGTATGGAACAAGCTGCCAGAGGAGGTGGTTGAGGCAGGGACTATCCCAACATTTAAGAAACAGTTGGACAGGCACATGAAAGGACAGGTTTGGAGAGACATGGACCAAATGCTGGCAGGTGGGATTCGTGCAGCTGGGACATATTGGCCGGTGTGGGCAAGTTGGGCCGAAGGGCTTGTTTTCACACTGTATCACTCTGACTCAGTAGCTTCCCTCCCCCAAGAGGTTTGTTGCGGCTGAGGTGGAATATTGTGGCAATGTTTTGACATCGAGCAATCTACCACAGATAAATCAACACCAGGGTTTTTCCTCGACCACCTGCACCAGTGAGCAGCACCTCAAATCACAGTATGGATTCTATCCACCCAGCAGCAACATGGACATGACCTTCAGCACACATCACCTCTAAGAAAAGTGCTGGGAGCCACATCAATCACTGTACATGGATTTTTTTCAACCTTATCATTGATTCCATCAATTGGGGGGGAGAGACTGTGCACACCTTCAAATTTGGCTGCCCACAGAAATTCAGCTCCAATTAATGGCAGCTCCTTTTATGCATTATGGCACAGCTACCACTGTGTCTCCAAAGAACCGTTCTTAGTGGCAGATGGGCTAAATGCCACTGACAGCATGAAGATAATAGGAGCTGTATAGTTGTGCTTGGTATCTCGGTCCTACAATCATTGTAGAGTAAGCATCGCTAAAAATGCAAGATCTTCGAAATTCTAATTTTACACACGAGGGGACTTGCCCACAGATTACATATACGTAACAAACAGAAATGAACATATGGATCGAATTTTCCTCACAGAACAAGAAAACAGAAATTAGTTCAATATCAGTTGAAATACCAGCCTCCATGTACATGACTCAGCATATACCACCCAAGGAAACAGTCAATTTAAACTCAGCTTCTCATTTCCATTGGTAAATTGCCATCCAGAAGGAGAGCTAATAAAACTGAGTAGACCCATGGTAACAAACACTAACATATCCCATGACATTTTAAATATTTAGGCTGGACTTAATCTGAGTTTATATGATGATTCAAAGGTATTTTTCGACGTGGCTTGCAAAGTGCTTTCACATAATAATTAGGGTCATTTTTAAGTAAACAGGCATATTCCTCACGGTGTGTGTCGTGACTGGAGGGTGATGATTAATGTTATCTGTACGCCAAGTAAGATTTCATGTTTTACTTAGTGTTTCCAGCAAAGGGTTCACATGCTTTGAGCTTGTACTTATTTTTATTGTAACTACTCAATGTAAAGCTCATCCAGACACGGAACTGCAGATGCTGGTTTACCAAAAAAAACACACAAAGTTGGAGTAACTCAGCGGGTCAAGCAGGATCTTCGAGAACATGGATAGATGACATTTCCGGTTGGGTTTCTTCTTCAGACTGCACCAGGTTCATCCACCTTGCAGTTAATTTTATACCTGGTACATTTTCTAAAAGATTAGAAAATTGAGGAAGCTAGCATATGCTGCAATACCTCCATAAATCTCAGTTGCCAGGTTTAAATTAAAGCTACTGCATAAGCTTACCTTAAGCTCCCGAGGCACTTTGCCAACCTGACTGGTGCCATGCTCCTGACCCTCAGTTTCCCCCTCCAGTTAATTTACAATTTATTTTACATCCTTTCAAGTTCACTAGGTTGCCAGACATCAAACTCATAGCAAGGTACTGGTGGTTGTCAGCTGATGAGCTGCAGTAGTAAATGAAAATCTATCACAAGATAAATGTTGTATAGGCTTGTTCCTGAACATACAAGTCATGTTCACCCTCCACCATACAGTCATAAACAACCTACAAGAACATCTTTGCAAAAAGAATCAAGCCATTTCTTTGCCACCCAGGCTTGGCTATTATCTGTTCAGTGTACATAGGTAATAATAAGTATTTTAGTAATGAAGGTTGACAGGTCTGCTGAATCTGATGTCTGCAACCAGGGCACTTATCAAAAATGACAGTGGATGCACTGGTTATGATCGTCTGATGTTTGTGAAAGTTTGGAAGGATCCCAGTGAATTGGAAAGCTGCAAATGTAATATTCTTCATAAAATAGGAAGATTAAATGCAGGAAACTAGGCCAATTGGCCTGAAATGTTGCATGGGGAAATGTTGGAATCAACACAGCAGGCAGATGAAAAACCAAAAGATGTATTTGAATTTCCCAAGGGGATTCTTGAGCTACCAAATGGAAGTCCACTGTATGAAGTAAGAACTTGTAGTATTGTGGTTAATAGGTTGGCATAAGGTACTAAAGTAATGTGATAATAGTAGAATTAGACCATTTGGTCCATCAAGTCTACTCCGCCATTCAATCATGGCTGATCTCTCTCTTCCTCACCCCATTCTCTTGCCTTCTCCACATAACCCCTGACACCTGTACTAATCAAGAATCTATCTATCTCTACCTTAAAAATATCCACTGACCTGGCCTCCACAGCCTTCTATGGCAAAGAATTCCAAAGATTCATCGCCCTCTGACTAAATAAATTTCTCCTCTTCTTCTGAAAAGAACATCCCTTAATTCTGAGGCTATGACCTCTAGTCCTAGACTCTCCTACTAGTGGAAACATCCTCTCCACATCCACTCTATCCAAGCCTTTCACTATTCTGTATATTTCAATGAGGTCCCCCCTCTTCTAAACTCCAGCGAGTACATTTTCTCACAATATTTCTCACAATATTCCAAATGCGATCTGACCAGCACCTTATAGAACCTCAGCATTACACCCCTGTTTTTGTATACAAGCCCTCTTGAAATAAATGCTAGCATTGAGTTTCCCTTCCTTACTCCCGATTCGACTTGCAGATTAACGTTTTGGGAATCATGCACCAGCACTCCCAAGTCCCTTTGTACCTCCGATTTCTAGATTCTCTCCCCATTTAGAAAATAGTCTATGCCTTTATTCCTACTGTGACGGAGGAACTGAAGGAAATCCACATTAGGCAGGAAATGGTGTTGGGTAGACTGATGGGACTGAAGGCTGATAAATCCCCAGGGCCTGATGGTCTGCATTCCAGGGTACTTAAGGAAGTGGCTCTAGAAACTGTGGATGCATTGGTGGTAATTTTCCAATGTTCTATAGATTCAGGATCAGTTCCTGTGGATTGGAGGGTAGCTCATGTTAGCACACTTTTTAAGAAAGGCGGGAGTGAGAAAACGGAATTATAGACAGTTAGCCTGACATCGGTGGTGGGGAAGATGCTGGAATCAATTATAAAATATGAAATAGCGCCACATTTGGATAGCAGTAACAGGATCCGTCCGAGTCAGCATGGATTTACGAAGGGGAAATCATGATTTACGAAGGGGAAATCATGATTGACTACTCTTCTGGAATTTTTTGAGGATGTAACTAGGAAAATGGACAAGGGAGAGCCAGTGGATGTAATGTACCTGGACTATCAGAAAGCATTTGATAAGGTCCCACAAAGGAGATTAGGAGCAAAGAGGTCCTTCTGCAGTTGTACATGGCCCTAGTGAGACCACACCTGGAGTATTGTGTGCAGTTTTGGTCCCCTAATTTGAGGTAGGACATTCTTGCTTTTGAGAGAGTGCAGAGTAGGTTTACAAGGTTAATTCCCGGGATGGCAGGACTGTCATATGCTGAGAGAATGGAGCGTCTGGGCTTGTACACTCTGGAATTTAGAAGGATGAGAGGGTATCTTATTGAAACATATAAGATTGTTAAGGGTTTGGACATGCTAGAGGCAGGAAACATGTTCCCGATATGGGGGGGAGTCCAGAACCAGGGGCCACAGTTTAAGAATAAGTCATCTAGAACAGAGACGAGGAAACACTTTTTCTCACAGAGAGTAGTGAGTCTGTGGAATTCTTTGCCTCAGGGGGCGGTGGAGGCCGGTTCTCTGGAGACTTTCAAGAGAGAGCTAGATAGTGGTCTTAAAGATAGCGGAGCCAGGGGATATGGGGAGAATGCAGGAACGGGGTACTGATTGGGGATGATCAGCCATGATCACAGTGAATGGTGGTGCTGGCTCGAAGGGCCAAATGGCCTACTCCTGCACCCGTTGTCTATTGTCTACTACCAAAAGACATGACTCCACACTTTGCTACACTATATTCCATCTGCCACTCTCTGCCCACTCTCCCAACCTGTCCAAGTCCTTCTGCAGAGTCCCTGCTTTCTCTACACTACCTGCCCTTCCACCTAATTTTGTTTCATCCACAAACCTGGCTACAAAGCCTTCAATTCCCTCATCCAAATCATTAATGTACAACGTGAAGAGTAGTGGCCCCAGCACCCCTGTGGAACTCTAGTCATTGGCAACCAACCAGAAAAAGCTCCCTTTATTGCCACTCTTTGCCTTCTGCCATTCAGCCAGCCTGATATCCATGCCAGTATCTGCCCTTTGATACTGTGGACACTCATCTTCCTTAGCAGCCTCAAGTGTGGCACCTTATCAAAGGCTTTCCGAACATCTAAGTAAACAACATGTACTGAATCTCCTTTGTCTGTCCTGCTATTTACGTCTTCAAAGAATTCGAGCAAATTTGTCAAGCAAGACCTCCCCTTCACAAAGCCATGCTGACTTTGGCCTATGTTATTGTGAACGTCTCATTATTCCGTAACCTCATGCTTTATAATGGACTCTACAATCTTACCAACCGCCGAGGACTATTCTGCCTAGCTCCCTTTTTGTGCAGCAGGGTACTATTGACAATTTTCCAAACATCTGGGACCACTCTTGACTCTAGTGATTCTTGAAATATCACTATCAATGCCTCCACAATCTCTAAGGCAACCTCTTTCAGAACTCTAAGGTGCAGTCCATGTGACTTATCCACCTTCAGCCCTTTCAGCTTCCCAAGCACCTTCTCACTAGTAATACTATTAGCCACTCCACTAACGTCCACCCCTGACTCTCGTGAATTTCAGGCACGTTACTGGTGTCTTCCGCTGTGAAGACTGATGCTAAAAAAATATTCAATGCCTCTGCTATTTCTTTATTCCCCGTTATCACTTCTCCAGGGGTCCAATCTCCATTCTTGCCTCTTTCTTACTCTTTAGTGTGCAGTACTGGGGCCTTAACTATTTAGTTATTATTAATAAGTTTGATGAAGAGACAGATTGCATTGTAACCAAATTAGGTGATGGATGGAATGGAATGGAATGCTATTTATTGTCATTCAAGCCTAGGTTTGAACGAAATTTCATTTTTACAGTGTTTTACATTACAAAAAAACCCAAGACACACTTAACACAGTTTACATAAACATCCATCACAGTGAATCTCCAACACTTCCTCACTGTGATGGAAGGCAAAGTCTTTATCTCTTCTTAAGGGATTGGACAGGCTAGATGCAGGAAGATTGTTCCCGATGTTGGGGAAGTCCAGGACAAGGGGTCACAGCTTAAGGATAGAGGTGAAATCCTTTAGAACCGAGATGAGAAGAACATTTCTCACGCAGAGAGTGGTGAATCTCTGGAACTCTCTGCCACAGAAGGTAGTTGAGGCCAGTTCATTGGCTATGTTTAAGAGGGAGTTAGATGTGGCCCTTGTGGCTAAAGGGATCAGGGAGTATGGAGAGAAGGCAGGTACGGGATACTGAGTTGAATGATCAGCCATGATCATATTGAATGGTGCAGGCTCGAAGAGCCGAATGGCCTACTCCTGCACCTATTTTCTATGTTTCCCTTTGTTCTTCTCCCGCGGTCCAGCAGTCCAACTGCAGCGTCGATGCGAACTGGGGCTCACGATGTTAAAGCCCCCAGCGGGCGATGGTAAGTCATGTGGCCATTTAAGCCGCGCCGGGCGATGTTAGGCCCTGGCTCCGTGTCTTTTAAACCCCGCGATTTCAGCGGGAGAAGTTGCCGTTGTGGAGCTCAGAAAAGCGGTCTCCCACCCGGGACCTGCGAGCTCCGATGTTCCTGTCCACCGGGCCTGCGGCCGGAGCCTCCGAACTCCAAAGTCGGGTCGCAGTCGTGCTCCACCACAGCTCTCCCTGCTCCGAAGACGGCCAGCTCCGCGATGTCAGTTCCGCAGGCTCCGCGACTGGAGCCCTCAGGTTAGTCCCCAGCCAGCTCCTCGATGTTAGACCCAACGACATCCGAGACCCAACAGGGAAAAAGTCGGGTCCCCGCACAGGGAAGAGATTAAACGGTTTCCCCCAAAGTCCCCCCCACCCCCCACATATACACAGCTAAAAATAATAATAAAAACTAGCTGAAGACATACATTTAACAAGACAATGATTGTACCAATCAGGGTTGTGTCGTCTGCAAACTTGAGAAGCTTGATAGAGGTGTCTGTGGAGGTGCAGTCATTGGTGTAGAGAGAGTAGAGGAGAGGGGAGAGTATGCAGCCTTGCGGTGCTCCTATGCTGAGCGTTTGCGGGTCCGAGATGTGCTTTCCCAACCTCACATGCCGCTTCCTGTCTGTCAGGAAGCTGGTGATCCACTGACAGAGGGGTTCAGGCACAGTCAACTGGGAGAGTTTGGAGTGTAGTAGCTCTGGCACAATGGTGTTGAATGCAGAGCTAAAATCCACAAACAAAATCCTTGCATAGGTCCCCTGACGGTCTAGGAGCTGTAGGATGAAGTGCAGGCCTAGGTTGACTGCATCATCCACTGATCTATTGGCCCGGTATGCAAACTGCAAGGGGTCCCACAAGGGGTTTGTGATATTTTTCAGCCGGGCCAGCACAAGTATTTCAAGGGTCTTCAAGACTACAGAGGTCAGCGCGACAGACCTGTAGTCATTAAGACCAGTAATCCTTGCCTTTTTGGGTACAGGGGCAATAGTGGACACTTTAAAGCAGGCAGGGACAGTACAGGTTTGCAGGGACTGATTGAAAGTTTGAAGTGTTGTCAACAACTATGGGGTATTACACCCCCATAATCACAGAGTGCAGATCTGCATAGTTCCCCAAAATAGCACTTTTCCTTCTGGCTATTTGCAATTCCTTTGACTGATGAAGAACAGACAAATGTTTGGAATCGTATTGCCATTAGCATTCAATGCATTCCAGATTCATGGAAATTCAATGCTATTTTTGGAAGTACTGAGATGGGATCTTCAAGATACATCTAAACACTGTCAAAAGACTGGTATTTATAGTTTAGTAATTTTATAGGTGACTTGAACCTCATGTTTCAAAACTGTAAAGAATGGGATTGTTCACCTTCAGGGTGGAGGAGTCATTAACCCTTGCCCACCATATTGCCAGTGTGAAACTTCAAGCATATTGGTGAGTGTGCTTAATCTGCATTCAGCACTTTCTAATCATGGATTGAAGGTTTGATGGTTTGGGTAAGGGATGGCTGGGGGTTAGAAATCCAGAAGACAGTGAACAGGTCATTGATAGTAGGTAGACAAAAATGCTGGAAGAACTCAGCGGGTGAGGCAGCATCTATAGAGAGAAGAAATAGGCGATGTTGCGGGTGGAGACCTTTCCAGAGAAGAAATAGACAACGTTTTGGGTCGAGACCGTTCCAGAGAAGAAATAGGCGACGTTTCGGGTGGAGACACTTCCAAACGTCATTGATAGTGGATGTTCAGGTTGTGGTTATACAATTCCAAGCGTTTGTCAGTTCTACATCAGTCAAATGAATTTCAAATACCCCGAAGGAGACGTGCTATTTTGGGGAACTGTGCAGAACCACGCTGTGATTGTGGTGGTGGTGGGGGGGGGGGGGTGGGGGGGGGGTAGTTCCCCGCAGTTATTGACAACACTTCAAACTTGCATTGCAACCCAACTAGGCAAAAAATCTGCAGGCAATCAAATCTGTACTAGCCTCCTGCAAGAGCTATGCAGATAGCCATACACATGTCCTCATCTAGTAGCCCTCCAATGTTTTTCCTTTTTAGATATTTCCCCAGTTCCCTCCAGCTGAATCTGTCTCCACAGCCCACAGTTACTTCTGACAGTGAGTTCCTGAGCTGATCCACTAACTGTGACCAGGCTAGTTACCACGATGGTGGATCCATCAAAAGAGGAAAGATTCAGTACGCACCAACTCTTTTCTCTGGAACCATCGCTGATCTTAGACGTCACAACACAGTTTTCCTGTCCTATGCCCATATCTCTTGATTTCTCCAAGAACCCAAATACAAGCCCGTACAACCAACATCAAGGTTGTTGCATTGAAGATCTGCATTCTGGAACATGCTGCAACATTAGCTAGGCTGGCTCAGAGCAGCTGCAATATATCAATGATTTGGATGAGAACATACATGCCAAGATTAGCGAGTTTGCTCATAGTCATAGATTCCCCACGCTGGCCCATGCACAGAACCTGTTCTACTGGCCAAGTACATACGTGACCGTACAGCCTCCTGCCCTACCTGTAACAGTCTCGTACCACACCAACAGAGACAGCCCTTACTGCAACAACCTGCACCAGCTCTGCCCTGGACGTCGCTGGCGGCAGACATTTTCGAATGGCACGGTGAACACTATCTCGTCCTAGTCGACCCCTATTCAAACTGGTTTGAACTCGACCTACTGACCTCCATCCATCACATCGGAGATGGGCATTCGAAAACTAAAGAAATATTTCTCTATATTCGGCGCACCCATCCGTTTGCAGACCGACAACGGAAGACAGTTTACCAGCCACGAATTCAAGCCCTTTGCCAACCGATGGGATTTCGACCACGTCACGAGCAGCCCCGAATACCCACAGAGTAACGGGCTCGCTGAACGAGCTGTCAGAAGCGCAAAACACCTGATGGAACGAGCACGCCTTGCCAAATCAGACGTGTACCTTGATCTTTTAAATCTCAGGAACATTGCTAGAGACGGCACCCTGGGCTCGCCTACCCAGCGACTGATGTCCAGAACAACGAGACTGCCAATTGGAGGCGTGGGTTCGTATCCCACTTCTGACACCATGTAAAGATGCGATTCATACGATATATAATCCAAGATCATCTTTAATCGTTATGCAAACTATAGCAGTACAGTAGATCGTTAGTTGTCAGAGCATCCTGACTGCTTCCAGACCTGAGCAGTATAGGCAGTGGGTGTTAATATAAATGGTACAGTAAAGTGGGGTTAGTGATGCTAACCTATTATGATTGGTTGTCATGCATAAACCAATCTACAGTTCCCATGCGGTCTAACCTTCCAGAGCAGCCTCCCATGCGGAACATTGTCGAACGCCGTACTGAAATCCATGTACACAACATCTACAGTCCTGCCCTCATCGACTTTTTTGGTCACATCTTCAAAAAAAAATCAATCAGATTTGTGAGACACGACCTCCCATGTACAAAACCATGCTGATTATCCCTAGTCAGCCCTTGCCCATCCAAATGCCTGTATAACCTATCCCTCAGAATACTCTCGTAACGTTTCAACTACAGATGTTAAGCTCACTGGCCTATATTCCCAGCATTTTCCCTGCAGCCCTTCTTGAAAAGAGGCACAACATTTGCCACCCTCCAGTCTCCCGGTACCTCTCCTGTATTTAAGGACGACTCGTAAATTTCAATCAGGGCTCCCGCAATTTCCACTCTAGTTTCCTGCAATGTCCTCGGCAGGGCCGGATTTACGTATAAGCTGGACAAGTTTAAGCTTAGGGCCTCGAGATCTAGGAAGGCCTCGCAGAGCCAGATTTAGCACTAGGTTTCATAGGCTGAAGCCTAGGGCCTCGAAATCTAGGCGGCCTCTGGCCAAGGCAGGACACCTGCCGTTCAACTCTGGGCGGGCCCCCCTCTCTATCTCTCTATCTCCCTCTCTCTCTGTCTGTCAATCTCCGTCTCCGCCCGCCATCCATATCCGTATCTGGGCCGCCGGGTATCCGCTCTCCGCTCGCTCCTCATCCGCCGGCACGGCCGGCCGCCTTGCACATGCGCACAACCACGGCCAGCACATCCTCCCCACTGGACAAGCGCACAACCACGGCCCGCACATCATCGGCCGCCCTGTGCACGGCAACTGGTCGGCGCTGGGCACTTTCTGCCCCGTTTTGAATTGTGGGAGATCTGGCCGCCATTGCTGTCCGGTCGCCTCCTCGCTGCGACCACTGAAAACCAACGCAGAATCACTCCCTGAAATAATAGAAATTGCATTAATTACAATGTGTAACAAGAGTTGAGATAATGTATTATAATTTTGCTGCACGTCATTGTGGTATATATCATAGGTATGTTACAAAACTGGATGAGAACATACATGCCAAGATTAGCGAGTTTGCTCATAGTCATAGAGTGATACAGTGTGGAAACAGGCCCTACGGACCAACTTGCCCACATCGGCCAACAATGCCACATCTACACTAGTCCCACTTGCCTGGGCTTGATCCATATCCCTTCAAACCTGTCCTATCCATGTACCTGTCTAACTGTTTCTTAAACAATGGGATAGTCCCAGCCTCAACTACCTCCTCTGGCAGCTCGTTCCATACACCCACTATCCTCTGTGTGAAAAAGTTACCCCTCAGATTCCTATTAAATCTTTTCCCCTTCACTTTGACCCTATTTCCTCTGGCCTCGATTCCCCTACTGTGGGCAAAAGACTCTGTATATCTACCCAATCTATTCCTCTCATGATTTTGTACACCTCTATAAGAACACCCCTCATCCTCCTGCGCTCCATGGAATAGAGACCCACCCTACTCAACCTCTCCCTATAGCTCACACCCTCTAGGCATGGCAACACCCTCGTAAATCTTTTCTGAACCCTTTCAAGCTTGACAATATCTTTCCTATAACATGGTGCCCAGAACTGAACACAATATTGGAAATGCGGTCTCATCAACGTCATATACAACTGCAACATGACCTCCCAACGTCTATACTCAATACTCTGACTGATGAAAGCCAAAGTGCCAAAAGCCTTTTGACCTTCAGTGCAGGCAAGTGGGACTAGTGTAGCTGGGACATCGGGCAAGTTGGGTCGTAGGGCCTGTTTCCACACTTTATCACTCTATGACTATGATCTGGACAAAACCCACGCGGTCACAGGGAGCACATACAAACTCCTTACTGACAGCACCCGTAGTCAGGATCGAACCCTAGTCTCTGGCGCTGTAAGAGACTAAAGCAACTACCGCTGCACCACTTTGTCCCCCATTTAAGTTGTGTGTCAACATTTTGAGATCTTTCAAGAGAGAGCTAGATAGGGCTCTTAAAAATAGCGGAGTCAGGGGATATGGGGAGAAGGCAGGAACGGGGTACTGATTGGGGATGATCAGCCATGATCACATTGAATGGCGGTGCTGGCTCGAAGGGCCGAATGGCCTACTCCTGCACCTATTGTCTATTTCCACGTCCCCTTCAGGCAATTGTCAAAACTATAATTGAAATGTCATCAGTTAATTCTTTATTTAAGGCCATCTTTTATTTTCCATCCTTGATTTCCATTCAAAATGTGAATTGCTGTAATTCTTCTGGTGAACTTACTCCCACCGTGCTGTTGGGAAAGAAAGGCCTGGAATAGATGCCGCAATGTAGGCATGCTGATTATAATGCCATGAGGATGGAGTGCCAAGTCAAGTCAAGTCAAGTTTATTTGTCACATGCACCTTTGGAGCAAGTGGTGGCATTCCAATGTGCCTGTTACGCATATTCTTCCTGTTGGTAGTAGTGGTGGTTTTGGTTGTGTTATCAATGGGCCCTGGCTGGATAACTGCAGTAGAGTTTGTGGATGAAATGTATCGTAACTGCTGCCGGTGATGATGAGAATAAAAATTTAGGGTGGTAGCAATGAACTTGGCTGATTTTTACGGGATAGTGTCTAACTTCCTGGGAGCTTTTGGAGCTGCCGTCACCAGACAAATGGAGAATATTCAACCTCACTCTTGAACTTTTGTACCTTATTTTCAATTGGAAATTGTAGGGATGTCAAGACGTGAGTTGTTCATAAGCCTATGTCCTGTATTTGTAGCCACACTATTAATATACCTGTTCCACTTCAGTTTCTGGTCAAAGAGCCCCAATATCTTGATGTCAGGGGATTCAACAAAGATCATTGAATGTCAAAGTTAGGTGCTAGACACTACTTTGGAGATGACATGACAATAGACAATAGGTGCAGGAGGAGGCCATTCGGCCCTTCGAGCCAGCACTGCCATTTAATGTAATCCTGGCTGATCATCCACAATCAGTACCCCGTTCCTGCCTTCTCCCCATATCCCCCGACTCCGCTATCTTTAAGAGCCCTATCTAGCTCTCTCAAGTATCCAGAGAACCGGCCTCCACCACCCTCTGAGGCAGAGAATTCCACAGACTCACCACTCTCTGTGAGAAAAGGTGTTTCCTCGTCTCTGTTCTAAATGGCTTACTCCTTATTCTTAAACTGAGGCCCCTAGTTCTGGACTACCCCAACATCGGGAAAATGTTTCCTGCCTCTAGCGTGTCCAAACCCTTAATAATCTTATATGTCTCAATAAGATTCCCTCTCATCCTTCTAAATTCCAGTGTATACAAATCCAGCTGCTCCATTCTCTCAATATATGACAGTCTCGCCATCCCGGGAATTAACCTCGTGAACCTACGCTGCACTCCCTCAATAGCAAGAATGTCCTTCCTCAGATTTGGAGACCAAAACTGCACACAATACTCCAGGTGTGGTCTCACTAGGGCCCTGTACAACTGCAGAAATACCTCTTTGCTCCTATACTCAACTCCTCTTGTTATGAAGGCCAACATGCCATTAGGTGGCAATTTATTTCACAAAACTTCATTAACTCATGCCAGAATGATGTCTGGTTCTTGTTGCATGCCGAGTTGGAAGCCTGTATTTGCCAACGAGCTACAAATGGAATTGAACATTGGGCCTTTATCAGCAAACATCTACATTTCTGGAAGAAATGTCACTGATGAACTAACTAAAGACAAAGGTGCTTAGGACCTCCAGCAACAAACTCCTGGGCTGATGACCTGGGACTGGGTCCCCTTGACTTCAGATCGCAGGGCACCAAAAACACGAGGCCAAATGCTGCATTGAAACCAAGGGCAATCACTATTGCCTTGTTTATGGAATTGTTTGGGCTACAGCTGTGATAAGAACTGGAGTCAAGTGGTCCTGATAAACTCAAACAGGGCATGGTTGAGCAGTTTCTTGGAGAGTAATTGCTACTCAGTCAGTAGATATTGACAACGGCTTGCCACTTTAATGATGTTTGAGAGTCGGCTAACGAGGCAGTCATTAGCCAGATGGGATTTTTTTGCTTTTTGTGAATGGGACATACCTGAACAATTTCCACATTGTTGGGCGATACCAATATTGGACTCTAGATTGATACAGCGTGGAAACAGGCCCTTTAGCCCAACTTGCCCACACGGGCCAACATGTCCCAGCTACACTGGTCTCACCTGCCCGCGTTTGGTCCATATCCCTCCAAACCCATCCTATCCATATACCTGTCTAACTGTTTCTTAAACTTTGGGATAGTCCCAGCTTCACCTACCTCCTCTGGCAGCTTGTTCCATACACCCACCACCCTCTGTGTGAAAACGTTACCCCTCAGATTCCTATTAAAACTTTTCCCCTTCACCTTAAGCCTGTGTCCTCCGGTCCTCGATTCACCTACTTTGGGCAAGAGACTCTGTACATCTACCCGATCTATTCCTACCCAGCCTACTCAACCTCTCCCTATAGCTAACACCCCCTAGACCTGGCAAAATCCTCGTAAATCTTCTGTGTACTCTTTCTACCGTGACAACATCTTTCCTATAACATGATTCCCAGAATTGAGCATTGTACGCTAAATGTGGCCTCATCAATATCTTATACAACTGCAACATGACCTCCCTATATACTCTGATGAAGGCTAATGTGCCCAAAGCCTTTTTGACTACCCTATCTACCTGCGACTCGTCCTTCAAGGAACCATGCACCTGTACTCCTAGATCCCTCTGCTCTACAACACTACCCAGAGGCACTACCATTCACTGTGTAGGTCCTGCCCTCGTTCAACATCCCAAAATGCAACACCTCATATTTCTCTGTATTAAATTCCATCAACCATGCCACAGTCCACTTGGACAATCGATCAAGATCCTGCTGCAATTTTTCACAACCATCTTCACTATCTGCAAAACCACCCACTTTTGTATCATCGCTGTAAACTGAAAAGGGAGATCAGTAAACTGAGATCAGAAGAGCAAAAAGGATCCAGGAGATAGCTCTGGCCAGTAGCATTGAGGACAATTACAAAAGATTTTATAGATACATTAGGGGGAAAAGGGTAACTGGAGAGAGAGTGGGGCCTCTCAGGAATCAAAGCGGTCACCTCTGTGTGGAGCCACAGGAGATGGGCAAGGTCCTCAATGAGTATTTATCCTCTGTATTTACCGATGAGAAAGACAGTAGGACGGAGGAACTTGGAGTGATCAATGGAAGTGTCTTGAGAGCAGTCAGTGTTACCTTCAAAGAAGTACTGAAGTTACTATCGTGTATGAAGGTAGACAAATCTCCAGAGCAGATATACCCGAGGACTGTGGGAAACTAGAGAGGAAATTGTGGGAGCCCTGGTTGAAATTGACGAGTCGTCCTTAAATACAGGAGAGGTGCCGGAAGACTGGAGGGTGGCAAATGTTGTGCCTCTTTCCAAGAAAATCACTAACTTTTGTATCATCAGCAAACCTGCTAATCTTGCCCTGTATGTTCTCATCCAAATCATTGATGTAGATGACAAACAGTAACTGGCCCAGCACTGAACCCTGAGGCACACCACTAGTCATAGGCCTCCAGTCTGAGAAGCAACTTCTACCATCACCCTCTGCTTCGTTCCATGGAGCCAATTTGCTATCCCTTCAGCTTGGTTACTGTAAACAAGAGATTCACACGATATATTATCCAAGATCATCTTTAATCGTTATGCAAACTATAGCAGTACAGAAGATCGTTAGTTGTCAGAGCATCCTGACTGCTTCCAGACCTAAGCAGTATAGGAAGTGGGTGTTAATATAAATGGTTAGTGATGCTAACCTTTGGTTATCATGCATAAACCAATCTACATCCTTCCCCCTAAAGAGTGAGTATAGTGAGCACACATGCCATAAGAATTAAACAAATTTGCCATATCTATCAGGCACCGGAGCACGACCACAACCTAAGGCTTATCATGGACCGGGCACGTCAGATCAACCTGAAACTCAACCCTAACAAGTGCAAGTTCAGGGTTTCAGAGGTCACCTACGTTGGGCATGTGTTCACTCCCGACGGCCTCAAGCAGGATCCGAAGAAAGCTGCCGCCATCACAGAGATGCCTGCCCCCACCGACGTGCTCGGCCTGCAGCGATTCCTGGGTATGGTGAACTATCTTGGAAAATTCATACCAAACCTCAGTGAACGGAGTTCGCCCCTGCGACAACTGACTAGAAAGGATACGACTTGGTCCTGGTTCCAGCAACACCAAAAAGCATTTGACGTTTCAAAATCGAAGCTGACCAGCGCACCAACCCTGACATTCTTCGACCTGAAGCGCCCTGTGACAGTTACCTGCGATGCCTCACGATTCGGGCTTGGTGCAGCCTGCCTACAAGCATCTGCTGATGGTGCCTTGTGCCCTGTCTCCTATGCCCCCCGCACCATGGCCGACACTGAACAGCGCTACGCACAGATCGAGAAGGAGCTGCTGGCTGTCGTCTTCGCCAGTTCCAAATTCAATGATTTTGTCTTTGGAAACGCCTTCACGGTCGAGACAGACCACCAACCACTGGTGACGATCCTCAACAAACCCATCCATGCTGCACCAGCACGCCTGCAACGCATGATGATGCAGCTCCAACGTTTCGACTTTAAACTTGTCTACAAAAAGGGTACAGACATGCACGTTGTGTATCCCCTCTCTTGTGCACCAGGGGCATCCAGCGAACGTCACCCCTATGAACGGGAAGAGTTTACGGTCCTCACATTGACTTTGTTCCTACAAAACAACTGCGCCGCCTAGCCGAACACACAGCCGCCGACGCCATCCTCCTGTTACTCTCCTCAATGATCAAAAGAGGTTGGCCAGACTGACAATCCAGCGTACCAACAGCGGTGCAGTTGTCTTCTTAGTCGGCGATGAACTGGTAATACAGGATGGTGTCATAGTTAAGGGCCATAAAGTAGGTATGTTGCAAAGCCTACCTGAAGCGTCGCTGAAAATCTGTCGCTGCGGGTGTGCGCGATTTTGGCGCCGTTTAGAGGGGGCGGGTTTAAAACGCGATTTTCTCTAGGCTGTTCAAATCGAAGATGTTCAGCCTAGTTAATTATTAACGAAAAATCGCTGGAAGACCCCGTCGCAAAAGTTATTATTAGTTTTAAAGGCCTCGTATAATAGTTATAGTAGTTTAAAAATCAATCTCTAAACCCGCGACCACCAGCAACCGCAGGGTCTCATAGAGCAAATAACTGAAGGTTTTTACAATATTTTTACATTAAAAAGGGCTTCTTAAGATCCCTTTATACAAAGTTTAATATTGCGAGTAGCTCATTTTGGGACCATTATATCCCGCAGTATTTTTCTGGGCATTTGGGGCACAAATCTACCGCAATGTGAACGTTCTAAACCAGCGCGTTCCACAGGGACCCACTGGAAAGCTGATTTAAATGGGCATTTATTTACAGCAATTGAACACTAAATTCCTTCCATTTGGTCTATAAATTAATGTAAATGAGATTTAAAAATCATGTTTTATTATGAATTATTTGTGAATATTATTTGGACATTTAGGCTATTTAAAAATGTTAATCATTTATTAAGAAATGGATAGATGTTTAGATCTAGTAATTGAAGTCTGAAATTAGCTACAATTAGGTAACTAACTAATTATATGCTTTAATTTCAGGTCATCCAAGTAAGATTATTTTATATTTGTTTCAGAATGCTTCAATCTATGATAACTGAAAATTTCATTCAGTTCTCTTAATTTTTAAGAAAGTTATGGGCTTTTGACTGTTCACGATCACAACTTTTTTGTTATGTCCATAGAAAATCAATAGGGAACAAGATGCTCATTTCCGAGTATGAAAATGGCCATAACTTTTTAAATACTTGAGATATGAAAGTGAATTAGGTGTCAAATTAAACTTATTTTTATGCTTTATCTGATGGGATAAATTACAGACTTGATTTTTAAAATCTCAAAATTTTGTAACATTGCTACATAAAGTCGTGATCCCCTCATCGCTACATGACGAATACTACAAAGAGGCACACAACGGTCACCCAGGAGTTGATGCCACGCTGGCCCATGCACAGAACCTGTTCTACTGGCCAAGTACATACGTGACCGTACAGCCTCCTGCCCTACCTGTAACAGTCTCGTACCACACCAACAGAGACAGCCCTTACTGCAACAACCTGCACCAGCTCTGCCCTGGACGTCGCTGGCGGCAGACATTTTCGAATGGCACGGTGAACACTATCTCGTCCTAGTCGACCCCTATTCAAACTGGTTTGAACTCGACCTACTGACCTCCATCCATCACATCGGAGATGGGCATTCGAAAACTAAAGAAATATTTCTCTATATTCGGCGCACCCGTCCGTTTGCAGACCGACAGTTTACCAGCCACGAATTCAAGCCCTTTGCCAACCGATGGGATTTCGACCACGTCACGAGCAGCCCCGAATACCCACAGAGTAACGGGCTCACTGAACGAGCTGTCAGAAGCGCAAAACACCTGATGGAACGAGCACGCCTTGCCAAATCAGACGTGTACCTTGATCTTTTAAATCTCAGGAACATTGCTAGAGACGGCACCCTGGGCTCGCCTACCCAGCGACTGATGTCCAGAACAACGAGACCGCCAATTGGAGGCGTGGGTTCGTATCCCACCTCTGACACCATGTAAAGATGCGATTCATACGATATATAATCCAAGATCATCTTTAATCGTTATGCAAACTATAGCAGTACAGTAGATCGTTAGTTGTCAGAGCATCCTGACTGCTTCCAGACCTGAGCAGTATAGGCAGTGGGTGTTAATATAAATGGTACAGTAAAGTGGGGTTAGTGATGCTAACCTATTATGATTGGTTGTCATGCATAAACCAATCTACAGTTCCCATGCGGTCTAACCTTCCAGAGCAGCCTCCCATGCGGAACATTGTCGAACGCCGTACTGAAATCCATGTACACAACATCTACAGTCCTGCCCTCATCGACTTTTTTGGTCACATCTTCAAAAAAAAATCAATCAGATTTGTGAGACACGACCTCCCATGTACAAAACCATGCTGATTATCCCTAGTCAGCCCTTGCCCATCCAAATGCCTGTATCACCTATCCCTCAGAATACTCTCGTAACGTTTCAACTACAGATGTTAAGCTCACTGGCCTATATTCCCAGCATTTTCCCTGCAGCCCTTCTTGAAAAGAGGCACAACATTTGCCACCCTCCAGTCTCCCGGTACCTCTCCTGTATTTAAGGACGACTCGTAAATTTCAATCAGGGCTCCCGCAATTTCCACTCTAGTTTCCTGCAATGTCCTCGGCAGGGCCGGATTTACGTATAAACTGGACAAGCTTAAGCTTAGAGCCTCGAGATCTAGGGGGGCCTCGCAGAGCCAGATTTACCACTAGGTTTCATAGGCTGAAGCCTAGGGCCTCGAAATCTAGGCGGCCTCCGGCCAAGGCAGGACACCTGCCGTTCAACTCTGGGCGGGCCCCCCTCTCTATCTCCGTCTCTCTCTGTCTGTCAATCTCCGTCTCCGCCCGCCATCCATATCCGTAACCGGGCCGCCGGGTATCCGCTCTCAGCTCGCTCCTCATCCGCCGGCAGGGTCGGCCGCCTTGCACATGCGCACAACCAAGGCCAGCACATCCTCCCCACTGGACAAACGCACAACCACGGCCCGCACATCATCGGCCGCCCTGTGCACGGCAACTGGTCGGCGCTGGGCACTTTCTGCCCCGTTTTGAATTGTGGGAGATCTGGCCGCCATTGCTGTCCGGTCGCCTCCTCGCTGCGACCACTGAAAACCAACGCAGAATCACTCCCTGAAATAATAGAAATTGCATTAATTACAATGTGTAACAAGAGTTGAGATAATGTATTATAATTTTGCTGCATGTCATTGTGGTATATATCATAGGTATGTTACAAAACTTACCTTCAGCGGCGCTGCAGTTCTGTCACTGGCTGTGTGCGCGACTTTGGCACCTTTGAGAAGGGGGCAGGTTTAAAATGCCGTTTTTCTCCAGCCTGTTCAAATCGATAATTGTCAGGCTGTTTAGCTGCTGAAGAATAATCGCTCCGACATCCGTTTTATCAAGTTTATTCAAAATAGCGTTGGATAACTTAATAGCAGGAGTAAAATATAAATCGTCTTCTAAAGCCGTCAACACCGACAACGGGACGGATCTCACGTACGGGACAAAGCAAGGTACGCCATTTATTTTTACATATAAACGTGCTTCTTAGGATGCCTTTAATAAAAATTTCACGTTGCGAAAAGGTGATTTAGGCCCCATACGAACCGGCAGTGTTTTTCCTGCCGATATGGGGTTGAAATTCACCGCAAATGCAACGTTCCAATCGATCGCGTTCCACAAAATCTCACTAGCAAGATGATTTAAATGGCCATTAATTTACGGGAATTACACATTAAATTCCTTCCATTTGGCCTATAAATTCATGACAATGAGATTTAAAAATCATGTTATATTGTGAATTTTTGTGTGAATGTTATTTGGACATTTAGGCTATTTAAAAATGTTAACCTTTTCTTAAGAAATGGATAGATGTTTAGATCTAGTAATTGAATTTTGTAATTAGCTACAATTAGGTAACTAACTAATTATATGCTTTAATTTCAGGCCATCCAAGTAAGATTGTTTCATATTTGTTTCAGAATGCTTCAATCTATAATAACTGAAAATTTCATTCAGTTCTCTTAATTTTTAAGAATGTTATGGGCTTTTGACTGTCCTTGATCACAGCTTTTGAGTTAAGTCAATGGAAAAGCAATAGGGAACAAGATGCTAATTTCCGAGTACGAAAATGGCCATAACTTTTTTAATACTGAAGATATGAAAGTGAATTAGGTGTCAAATTAAACTTGCTTTATCTGATGGGATAAATTGCAGACTTGATTTTTTAAATCTCAAAATTCTGTAACATTGCTATATATCATGTCTTGATTGGTCAATACGTTTAGTTTGTGACTTTATTTGAAGCAGAAATAATATGTGAATGCTTCATTGAGCATAATTCCGACTGGTAACTACGCACTTTGTCCAAGCACATTATCGCACGCATCATGCAAACCGTCTTAAATGACCACCTAAACTGTCATTTGGCAACTTAAAAAGCTGCCTAGGTTGCCCGGATGATAACAGAGAAAAAAAATAAGTAAGATCCCTGCAAGGTGTATAATATTTTTGATACTGTCATAGGCCTTTCTTACATATGCTGTCACAACGCACTGTAGTCTCTAAACAACCCTTCAGTAATTTTCCTTGCCCTCCATTTTAGAATAATAGTGTTTTAAGCCAATAACAGCTTTCCAGCCCCTTATCTCATTGGCCACGCTCGGCTGCAAATCGGTATCAATCTGGTGGACCATCTTCCTCTAGTCGTGGGGGTGGCGGATTGGGAGGGGCCTCACAAGTTGAACAGCTTCATCTAAATCCGGCCCTGGTTCTTGGATATATCTGATCAGGCCCTGGAGATTTGTCTCACTTCACACACGACAGTACCTTCAGTACCTCTTCGACGATAACCCTGACTGCTCTCAAGACACTTCCATTGACTGCCCCAAGTTCCTCCATCCTACTGTCTTTATCCTCGGTAAATACAGAGGAGAAATACTCATTGAGGACCTTGCCCATCTCCTGTGACTCTACGCAGAGGTGACCGCTTTGATTCTTGAGAGGCCCCACTCTCTCTCTAGTTACCCTTTTCCCCCTTATGTATTTATAAAATCTTCTGGGATTGTCCTTAATGCTACCCGCCAGAGCTATCTCCTGGCCCCTTTTTGCCCTTCTGATCTTTTTCAGTTTACTCCTTAGTTCCCGAAACTCCTCCAGGGATGCACTTGATCCCAGCTGCCTATACCTGTCCCGTGCATCCTTCCTGTTTTTGACGAATCTCAATTTCCCTCGTCAGCCAAGCTTCCTTACGTTTGCCTGCTTTGCCCTTCACTCTAACGGGGACGTACATATCCTGAGCTTTCTTCAGTACACTTTTAAAAACATCCCACTTGGCCGATGTTCCTTTCCCCTCTAATAACCTGCTCCAGTCAACTTGAGTGAGACCTTCTCTCATACCCTCAAAGTAGGCCTTGCCCCAGTTGTGCATTTTAACACGTGGACCCTCTCCGTCCCCATCCATAACTATCTTAAACCTAATCGAACTGTGGTCACTGGTCCCGAAAGGCTCCTCCACACACACTTCATTAACTTGCCCTTCCCAATTTCCCAATACTAGATCCAGCGTTGCCCCCTCACGTGTGGGGGCCTCTACATACTGTTTAAGAAAACTCTCCTGAACACGTTTGAGGAATTGCACCCCATCTAAACCCTTCACACTATGATTTTTCCAGTCTATATTGGGAAAGTTAAAATCCCCGACTACAACAACCTTATTTGACCAGCAGCTGTCTGCAATCTCCCGGCACATTTGTTCTTCTAATTCCCGTTGACTATTCGGGGGTCTATAGTACACCCCCAACAAGGTGATCACCCCTTTCTTGTTCCTCAGCTCCACCCATATAGCCTCACTAGACGAACCGTCCGTAATGTCACCTCTGAACACTGCCGTGACATCCTCCTTAACCAACAATGCAACCCCCCTCCTCTTTTTCCCTCACCCCTCTCTCCTGAAGCTCCTGTACCCCGGGAACATTGAGCTGCCAGTCCTGCCCCTCCCTTAACCAGGTTTCAGTCATGGCTACAACGTCCCAGTCGTTCGTATCTATCCATGCCCTAAACTCATCTGCCTTACCCGTCAGGCCTCTTGCATTAAAATACGTGCAGGTTAAACCAACCCTCCTACCTCGCTCTCCGCCTTTCACCTGCCTATTCTGTCCACAAATCTTTCCCACACCACCCTCCATACCAACTTCCAGCCTCTCATGTGCCCTGTCCCACACGAGATCCCACCCCCCTGCCCAATCTAGTTTAAACCCTCCGTGTAGCATTAGCAAACCTTCCTGCTAGGATGTTGGTCCCCCTACAGTTAAGGTGCAACCCGCCCCTTTTATACAGGTCACCCCTGCCCCAGAATAGATCCCAATGATCCAGAATCCTGAATCCCTGCCCCCTGCACCAACTCCTCAGCCACACATTCATTTCCCCTATCTTCCTGTTCTTACCTTCACTGGCACGAGGTACAGGAAGCGATCCTGAGATCACGACCCTGCAGTTCTGCTTTTCAGACTTCTACCCAATCCGTAAACTCGTGTTGCAGAACCTCCTTCCTCTTCCGACCTATAGCACTGGTGCCAACATGCACAACAACCTCCGGCTGCTCCCCCTCACTCTTGAGGATGCCGTGCAGCCGTTCCAAGCCGTCCTGGACCCTGGCACCATCCTGGAGTCTCACCTGCTGCTGCAGAATCTCCTGTCCGCACCTCTGACTATCGAGTCCCCCACCACTACGGCTCTGCCTGACGTCACTCTTCCCCATTCAGCCTCAGCACCAGGGTTGGAATCACAGTCCTGGCTGCCACTCAATCTTGTTGTGTTGTCTGCCCCGACAGCTCACAAGAGGGTGTACCTGTTTTCAATAGGTGCAACCACAGGGGGCTCCTGCACTCCATGTTTGCTTCTGTTCCTCGTTGTCACCCACCTTCGCTCTTCCTGGATCCTCAGTGTGACAACCTCACTGTAGGTCTTGTCCAGGAAACTCTCGTTTTCCCAGATGGTCCTGAGGTCATCCAACTGCTGCTCCAGTTCCCCAACACGTTCATTCAGGAGCTGCACCTGGACACAATTTCCGTTGGTGTTGTTGTGAGAAGCATCAGCATCATCCCCCTGACTTCCCACATCCTGCAGGAGGGGCACTTTAACAACTTGCCTGCCATTACTCCAGTGGACAACAATCACAAATTTCAGATAAGACCCTACATTCAGAGTTGAGTGAAACCGATTCCCTTCTCTGCTGCCAATAGCCTCCTTCTGCACTGCAATAAGTCATGAGTTTAAATGTCGGGCACACGCAGAACTGATTCAAGTGTAGACTCCATGCCTCAGCCTCATCGCTGAAGATTCTTGAGCCAAAGTGTTCCTCCCGCACTCCAAAGACGTACAAGTTTGTAGGTTCATTGGGTTCAATAAAATTGTCCTTAGGGTGTAGGATAGTACTAGTGTATGGGGATCGCTGGTCAGTCCCCATACACTAACGGGTCGATGGTTGAAAGGGTCAAGAGCTTCAAATTCCTGGGCGTGCACATTTCTGAAGATCTCTCCTGGTCCGAGAACACTGATATAACCATATAACAATTACAGCATGGAAACAGGCCATCTGGGCCCAACAAGTCCGTGCCGAACAATTATTTTCCCTTTTCCCCCTACATCCTGTTCGCCCCTAGCCCTGTCCCTAGCCCCTTTACCTCACCCCCTCAACCCTATCTCCCCCCCCTTCCCCACATCCTCTCCTACCTCCCTGCCCCCTCTACCCTCCTGCCACCCCCCCTGCATCCTGTCCCCACCTGCCCCTCTACCCCCTGCATGCTGTTACCCCCCTAGCGCCATCCACCCTATCCCCCCCATACCCTCTCCTACCTCCCTGCCCCCTCTACCCTCCTGTCCCCCCCTGCCCCTCTACCCCCAGCCCCACTGCCCCCTCTACCCCAGCCCCACTGCCCCTCTACCCCAGCCCCCTCTACCCCACTGCCCCCTCTACCCCAGCCCCACTGCCACCTCTACCCCAGCCCCACTGCCCCCTCTACCCCAGCCCCACTGCCCCCTCTACCCCAGCCCCACTGCCCCCTCTACCCCACTGCCCCCTCTACCCCAGCCCCACTGCCCCCTCTACCCCACTGCCCCCTCTACCCCGCCCCACTGCCCCCTCTACCCCAGCCCCACTGCCCCCTCTACCCCAGCCCCACTGCCCCCTCTACCCCACTGCCCCCTCTACCCCAGCCCCACTGCCCCCTCTACCCCAGCCCCCTCTACCCCACTGCCCCAGCCCCACTGCCCCCTCTACCCCCAGCCCCACTGCCCCTCTACCCCAGCCCCACTGCCCCCCTCTACCCAGCCCCACTGCCCCCTCTATCCCAGCCCCACTGCCCCCTCTACCCCAGCCCCACTGCCCCCTCTACCCCACTGCCCCCTCTACCCGCCCCACTGCCCCCCTCCTACCCCCCCACTGCCCCCTCTACCCCCATCCCCCTCTACCCCAGCCCCCACTGCCCCCTCTACCTCAGCCCCACTTTCCCCCTCTACCCCAGCCCCCACTGCCCCCCTCTACCCCAGCCCCACTAGCCCCCTCTACCCCACTGCCCCCTCTACCCCACTGCCCCCTCTACCCCAGCCCCACTGCCCCCTCTACCCCAGCCCCACTGCCCCCTCTACCCCAGCCCCACTGCCCCCTCTACCCCACTGCCCCCTCTACCCCACTGCCCCCTCTACCCCAGCCCCACTGCCCCTCTACCCCAGCCCCACTTCCCCCTCTACCCCAGCCCCACTGCCCCCTCTACCCCAGCCCCACTGCCCCCTCTACCCAGCCCCACTGCCCCCTCTACCCCACTGCCCCCTCTACCCCACTGCCCCCTCTACCCCAGCCCCACTGCCCCCTCTACCCCAGCCCCACTGCCCCCTCTACCCCAGCCCCACTGCCCCCTCTACCCCACTGCCCCCTCTACCCCCAGCCCCACTGCCCCCTCTACCCCAGCCCCACTGCCCCCTCTCCCCCAGCCCCACTGCCCCCTCTACCCCACTGCCCCCTCTATCCCAGCCCCACTGCCCCCTCTATCCCAGCCCCACTGCCCCCTCTACCCCAGCCCCACTGCCCCCTCTACCCCAGTCCCACTGCCCCCTCTACCCCACTGCCCCCTCTACCCCCGCCCCACTGCCCCCTCTACCCCAGCCCCACTGCCCCCTCTCCCCCAGCCCCACTGCCCCCTCTACCCCAGCCCCACTGCCCCCTCTACCCCCAGCCCCACTGCCCCCCTCTTCCCCAGCCCCACTGCCCCCTCTTCCCCCAGCCCCACTGCCCCCTCTACCCCCAGCCCCCTGCCCCCTCTACCCCAGCCCCACTGCCCCCTCTACCCCAGTCCCACGGTCCCCTCTACCCCAGTCCCACGGTCCCCTCTACCCCAGCCCCACTGCCCCCTCTACCCCAGCCCCACTGCCCCCTCTACCCCAGCCCCCTCTACCCCAGCCCCACTGCCCCCTCTACCCCAGCCCCACTGCCCCCTCTACCCCAGCCCCACTGCCCCCACTACCCCAGCCCCACTGCCCCCTCTACCCCAGCCCCACGGTCCCCTCTACCCCAGCCCCACTGCCCCCTCTACCCCAGCCCCACGGTCCCCTCTACCCCAGCCCCACTGCCCCCTCTACCCCCAGCCCCACTGCCCCCTCTACCCCAGCCCCACTGCCCCCTCTACCCCAGCCCCACTGCCCCCACTACCCCAGCCCCACTGCCCCCTCTACCCCAGCCCCACTGCCCCCTCTACCCCAGCCCCACGGTCCCCTCTACCCCAGCCCCACTGCCCCCTCTACCCCAGCCCCACTGCCCCCTCTACCCCACTGCCCCCTCTACCCCAGCCCCACTGCCCCCTCTACCCCCGCCCCACTGCCCCCTCTACCCCAGCCCCACTGCCCCCACTACCCCAGCCCCACTGCCCCCTCTACCCCAGCCCCACTGCCCCCTCTACCCCAGCCCCACTGCCCCCTCTACCCCAGCCCCACTGCCCCCTCTACCCCAGCCCCACTGCCCCCTCTACCCCAGCCCCCCTGCCCCCTGTCCTCCACCCCCGTCCCCGGGCGCACCATGCAATTATCAAGAAAGCTCATCAGCGCCTCTACTTCCTGAGAAGATTACGGAGAGTCGGATTGTCAAGGAAGACTCTCTCTAACATCTACAGGTGCACAGTCGAGAGCATGCTGACCGGTTGCATCGTGGCTTGGTTCGGCAATTTGAGCGCCCTGGAGAGGAAAAGACTACAAAAAGTAGTAAACACTGCCCAGACCATCATCGGCTCTGACCTTCCTTCCATCGAGGGGATTTATCGCAGTCGCTGCCTCAAAAAGGCTGGCAGTATCATCAAAGACCCACACCATCCTGGCCACTCACTCATCTCCTCGCTACCTAATAAAATCTCATGAATCTTGAATCTTGGTCGGTGCCATCTAAAATTAGGTGTGAGCAAAGCTAAAAAAAACAATGGTGCATGTGTGGTTCAGCTTCTGGACATTCATTACTTTAATAAGACCATTTGCATCATCTCTTCACATATAACATTGAAATAACTTCTAATTCCATTCTAAACGTTTGCAGAATGGCTGACAGATCAATGCGCGGCAGAGTTGGCGGTGAGCGCCCACTAGTGGTTGCTGGCATTGAATTAAGATGTTCACTTCAGCCTGATGCGTCATTCTGAACCTTGCTCTATGCTGCAACTGTTATATTGATGCAAACGTCAAACACTCTGGCATGAGTACAAAACTCATGCATGATGACTGCATCTTATAGGAAGTAGAAATCTACCAGTAGTAATCCTGTGACTTCCCTAACATTTATCAAAGCATTATCTCTTTCCAATGATGGCAATGGCATTACCATCTATTTATTATGGGAATGTTGATTCTTCTGTTAACTTAAAACAGACAGCTGCATTCAACCCACAAGAGCATATGTAGATAATGATCAGGTACTTGCTGGATCTGTATTCCTTGGAGATTACAAGAATGAATTTAGAAATCTTTATTCAAATATATAAGATTGCGATGAGATTTGACTGGATAAATAGTAAATGATTACAAAATATGGGTCTTCTTTAAAACTGAGGTATGTAGAAATTTCTTCGCTCAGAAGGTAATTATGAAGCTCTTGAATTTTTTGTCTTTGAGGGTTGTGGAGCCCAAATCATCAGATTTACTTAAGGTGGAGAAAGATCGAGGTGTTGAGGATTATATCAGAGGAGAGTTAAGGCAAGCGTAGATCAGCCATTGAGGATAAAATGGTTGAAGACATCTGAGGACCCTGGTGGTCAACTCCTGTTCCTACCTTACATTCTTGCTAGTTTATCTTTCCTCAATGCAACACATCCAATGCAAACTGTAGCCTTTCATCATTGTCATCCCAGTTGGGAAGACTGGGAATTCATTATTATCTAATAACCAAATAACCAAACTAATTATTATCTAACAACCATTCTGGTACAGAATGCTCAGTATTACATCAAGTAATCCATTTGGCCAAGGTATGAGAAAATAGTGGTAAAAATAAAAAGTGGCTTTACTTGTGTCAAGAAGGGCACAGAACAGGCAAGCAAAGTCATGTTCATAAGTGATAGGAGCAGAATTAGGCAATTCAAGTCAAGTTTATTCGTCACATACACATACAAGATGTGCAGTGAAACGAAAAGTGCTCGCGAATATGCAAAAAACAAACAAACTACAAACAGAATGGAACAGAATCACATATTACATCATTGTGGGAGGGAGGCAAGAAAAAGACACCACACAACAGTATAATTAGTTCCTGGAGAGATAGGAGTTTACAGTCCTAACAGCCTCTGGGAAGAAACTCCTCATCCTCTCCGTTTTCACAGCATGACAACGGAGGCGTTTGCCTGACCGTAGCAGCTGGAACAGTCCGTTGCTGGGGTGGAAGGGGTCTCCCATGATCTTGTTGGCTCTGGAGTTGTACCTTCTGATGTATAGTTCCTGCAGAGGGACGAGTGTTGTTCCCATAGTGCGTTCGGCCGAACGCACTACTCTCTGCAGAGCCTTCTTATCCTGGGCAGAGCAATTCCCAAACCAAATCGTGATATTTCCGGACAAGATGCTTTCCACAGCTGCTGAGTAGATCATGGCTGATCTATCTTTCCCTCTCAACCCTATTCTCCTGTCTGTTCCCTTTAATCCCTGACACTCCTGGTAGTCCGTGACACTGCTGAGAAATTTCCAAATGCTCTTTCCATATAAGAGTCATTGTTGCTGTGCAGAATTTAGCTTGTAAATCCTACTGAAATTTAACCTCAAAGAGGGATAGATGAGGAATCGTAAAAATATAAAATAAACATTCCAGAGTGTTTAGAATATCACTAAAGTGAAGCAATGCAGAAGAGTGAACTGCAAATGAAGCGTGATGCCTGTAAATGTTAATACAAGCAGTGCAATCATTGGGCTACCAATGTTAGATTCTATTCATTTGTCCCGTTCCGCCCATCGGTTGATTGCTTTTACCACATTAATCGCCAGAAGATCTATTTTATTTAAATGGAAAGACTCCAACCCTCCGACCACACTCCATTGGTACTCTGAAACAATATCATGTTTACATTTAGAAAAAAATCAAGAGTGACATTATTGAACCCTTGATAGGACTTGGGGGAAATGTATTCAACATTTTCACACAACATAAATTGCTTCCTCTCCAACCGTTATAAAAATTATATTACCTCTATATGGTAGAATGGACTTGACGACAAACAGACTCAAATTGTTGAAATTCTCAGCTCAGATTCTGTTTTGCTACTTTTTCCTTTAGTTTAGGGGGGTTTTGTTTTTTCCTTTTTTCCTTTTTCTTTTCTTTTTATCTTTGTGTTTTTTTCTACATATATAAGTTTATTTTAAAGATTTAACTATATTTACATAGAGACCGGGAGGTCGATATTCAATGTGTATTTTGACACTGGACTCATATTTAGGTTATACCTGTTATTAATGTAATCCTGATCCATATGTATCAATATCATTGTTATGTTTATCATTATTCTTTTTGTTTTGTTTTTGTATTTTGGAAAAAAACTAATAAAAAGATTTAAAAAGAAAGAAAGAAAGCAGTTCAATCAAATAGATTTAATTTTCTTTCCTGCTCTCCACATAGAAATTCCAGCATTCACAAAGGAGAGAAGTACCAATTTTTCCCATGCTTTTAATCTTAATCTTTAATCAATACATTCCATTGAGGATAAAGTGGTTGAAGATGTCTAAGATTTTGCAGTATGGAATATTAAATACAAGTCTTTTCTTTTCCTTGTTCTCACTCACAACTCTGATTCCACCTTGACAATGATTCAGGAGTGATGTTTCAGGGTCGAGACCCTTCTTCAGACTTGAATGCGCAGTTAGTTGTTAAAGGATAGATATAGTTGGGATTACAGAGACATGGCTCCAGGATGACCAAGGCTGGGAACTAAACATGCAGGGATATTTTATATTCAGGAAGGATAGACAGAAAGGAAGATGAGGTGGGGTAGCATTGCTGGTTAAAGAGGAGATTAATGCACTAGCAAGGAGAGACATTAGCTTGGATGCTGTAGAATTGGTATGGAACTTAAGAACATCCATGGAAGGCTAAAAGAAGATATGAGGTTGCTTTGGCAAGTAAGGTGAAAGTAAATCCAAAGGGTTTCTACAGCTATATTAATAGCAAAAGGATAACGAGGGATAAAATTGGTCCATTGGAGAAACAGAGTGGGCAGCTATCTGCAGAGCCAAAAGAGATGGGGGAGATATTGAACAATTTATTTTCTTCGGTATTCACCAAGGAGAAGGATATTGAATTATGTGAGGTAAGGGAAACGAGTAGAGTAGTTATGGATACTATGAGTTTCAAAGTAAATGAAGTACTGACACTTTTGAAAAATATAAAAGTGGATAAGTCTCCAGGTCCTGACAGGATATTCCCTAGGACATTGAGGGAAGTTAGTGTAGAAATAGCCGGGGCTATGACAGAAATATTTCAAATGTCATTAGAAACGGGAATAGTCCCCGAGGATTGGCGTACTGCGCATGTTGTTCCATTGTTTAAAAAGGGTTCTAAGAGTAAACCTAGCAATTATAGACCTGTTAGTTTGACTTCAGTGGTGGGCAAATTAATGGAAAAGATACTTAGAGATAATATATATAAGCATCTGGATAAACAGGGTCTGATTAGGAACAGTCAACATGGATTTGTGCCTGGAAGGTCATGTTTGACTAATCTTCTTGAATTTTTTGAAGAGGTTACTAGGGAAATTGACGAGGGTAAAGCAGTGGATGTTGTCTATATGGACTTTAGTAAGGCCTTTGACAAGGTTCCTCATGGAAGGTTGGTTAAGAAGGTTAAACTGTTGGGTATAAATGCAGGAATAGCAAGATGGATTCAGCAGTGGCTGAATGGGAGAAGCCAGAGGGTAATGGTGGATGGCTGTTTGTCGGGTTGGAGGCAGGTGACTAGTGGGGTGCCTCAGGGATCTGTGTTGGGTCCTTTGTTGTTTGTTATGTACATCAATGATCTGGATGAAGGGGTGGTAAATTGGATTAGTAAGTATGCAGATGATACCAAGATAGGGGGTGTTGTGGATAATGAAGAGGATTTCCAAAGTCTACAGAGTGATTTAGGCCATTTGGAAAAATGGGCTGAAAGATGGCAGATGGAGTTTAATGCTGATAAATGTGAGGTGTTACACCTTGGCAGGACAAATCAAAATAGGGCGTACATGATAAATGGTAGGGAATTGAAGAATACAGTTGAACAGAGGGATCTGGGAATAACCGTGCATAGTTCCTTGAAGGTGGAATCTCATATAGATAGGGTGGTAAAGAAAGCTTTTGGTATGCTAGCCTTTATAAATCAGAGCATTGAGTATAGAAGCTGGGATGTAATGTTAAAATTGTACAAGGCATTGGTGAGACCAAATCTGGAGTATGGTGTACAATTTTGGTCGCCCAATTATAGGAAGGATGTCAACAAAATAGAGAGAGTACAGAGGAGATTTACTAGAATGTTGCCTGGGTTTCAACAACTAAGTTACAGAGATAGGTTGAATAAGTTAGGTCTTTATTCTCTGGAGCGCAGAAGGTTAAGGGGGGACTTGATAGAGGTCTTTAAAATGATGAGAGGGATAGACAGAGTTGATGTGATCAAGCTTTTCCCTTTGAGAATAGGGAAGATTCAAACAAGAGGACATGACTTCAGAATTAAGGGACAGAAGTTTAGGGGTAACATGAGGGGGAACTTCTTTACTCAGAGAGTGGTAGCGGTGTGGAATGAGCTTCCAGTGGAAGTGGTGGCGGCAGGTTCGTTGGTATCATTTAAGAATAAATTGGATAGGCATATGGATGAGAAGGGAATGGAGGGTTATGGTATGAGTGCAGGCAGGTGGGACTAAGGGAAAAAAATTGTTCGGCACGGACTTGTAGGGCCGAGATGGCCTGTTTCCGTGCTGTAATTGTTATATGGTTATATGGTTAAGGCTGGGCACCCGCTGGAGCTGGTGGAGTTGTATACAGACCTCCAAACAGCAGTAGGGAGGTTGGGGACAGCATCAAGCAGGAAATTAGGGATGTGTGTAGCAAAGGTACAACAGTTATCATGGGTGACTTTAATCTACATATAGATTGGGCCAACCAAATTGGTAGCAGAGCTGACTGGAGGACTGTATACGGGATGGGTTTCTGAGCCAATATGTAGAGGAACTAGAGGGCAGGGCATCCTAGACTGGGTATTGTGTAATGAAGAATGATTAGTTGGCAATCTTGTTGTGCAAAGCCCCTTGGGCAACAGTGACCATAATACGGTGGAATTCTGCATTAAGATGGAGAGTGACACGGTTAATTCAGAGACATGGGTCTTGAAATTAAAGAAAGGTAACTTTGATGGCATGAGATAGACTAGACAAAGGGCTGACGGTGGATATGCAATGGCAAAGATTTAAAGATCGTATGGATGAATTACAACAATTGTTCATCCCTGTCTGGCGTAAAAATAAAACAGGGAAGACGACTCAACCTTGGCTAACGAGGGGAATTAGGGATAGTGTTAAATCCAAGGAAGAGGTGTATAAATTGGCCAGAGGAAGCAGCAACATTTAGAATTCATCAGAGGAGGACAAAGAGGTTAATCAAGGGGGTAAATAGAGCATGAGAGAAAGCTTGCGGGGAATATAAAAACTGACTGTAAAAGCTTATATAGATATGTGAAGAGGAAGATATTAGTGAAGACAAATGAAGGTCCCTTACAGTCAGAAACAGATGAATTTATAATGGAAAACAAGGAAATGGCAGACCAGTTAAACAAGTACTTTGGTTTTGTCTTCACTAAGGAAGACACAAACAATCTCCCAGAAATACAATGGGACCAAGGATCTAGTGGGAGGGAGGAACTGCAGGGAATCCACATTAGGCAGGAAATGGTGTTAGATAAACTGTTGTGACTGAAGGCAGATAAATCCCCAGGGCCTGATGGTCTGCATCCTAGAGTACTCAAGGAGGTGGCCCTAGAAATCGTGAATGCATTGGTGATCATATTCCAATGTTCTATAGATTCTGGATCAGTTCCTGTGGACTGGAGGGTAGCCAATGTAACTCCAATTTTTCAGAAAAGGAAAAGAGAAAGAGAAAGAAAGAAAGGAAGAGGAAGAGAGAAAACGGGGAATTACAGATCAGTTAGCCTTACATCGGTCATGGGGAAGATGGTGGAGTCGATTATTAAAGAGGGGTGGGTTGGGTGGGAAGGGATGAATTGACCAGGGAGTGAAGGAGGGAACGGTCTCTGCGGAAAGCCGAAAGGTGGGGAGATGGGAAGATGTGGCCAGTGGTGGGATCCCATTGGAGGTGGCGAAAATGTCGGAGGAGTACAACAGATAATCCTCCGACATTTTCGCGAGGTGGCTGCGAGCGGCCGCCGTTCCTTAAATTCTGACTGCCGCCAGGAGCAGGACATGGCCTCACTTGCTGCGCTGGGTGACACTGCGTGACATTCACCGCCCGGTCCGTGTCTTTCAATGTAGACCGGACAGTGAGGGGACCAGCTCAAGAGCAAAGATCATAGAGCGGAGCGATGGATAACAGGACAGCGGGCAGTCGAGTTTACTCCTGTGTCAGCGCGAATAACCTCAATTGGTCCCTTGATTGTGCTGACACAGGAGTAAACTTCACAGTGCGATCAAGGGACCAATTGAGGTTCCAATCGGACTTTCAGATCCGTAGCAGCCCCGCCCCAAGCAGCCCGGAGTCAGAGATGTCCCCAAACAGAATGTGGAGACTCTTATCCCGGCGGAGGAGAACGACCAGCGACCAGCGCCCGGTGCGAGTCGTCATCGCACTGCCAATTCCAGCCACTACCCTCTGGTCCCCCTCGCACCCCCACACACACACACCCACACACCCACCCTCCCACACACACACCGCAGCCCACACACCCACCCCACCCCCACACACATGTCCCCCTCCTACACACACACCCTCCCCCACACATCCTCCCTTCCCACATCCCTCCTCCCACACCCCTCCCGCCCACATACACACACACCCCCCCATGTTTTGTAATCTGGACTTTATCAGGGCTTTCTAAGGGTTGAATCGGCCCGTTCGCGGGGCCTTTAAGCGCCCGGCGCGGCTTAAAATCAAACTGCTGCATCGAGGCGATGGAGGCTCCCGATGTTGAAGCTACCGCCGGTGATGAAAGGCCCCGCAAACGGGCCGATCCAAGCCCCACGATTCGGGTGGACGAAGCTGCTGTTGCTGGAGTTCGAAGTCGGTCACCAACCAGGTCAGCTCCCGATGTTACCGTCCACAGGGCCCACGGCCGAAGCGTCGCGTGTATGTGCGCATGCGCGCATGCGGCCGCCAAGACATTGTGTCCCCCGCATGTTTTGATAGCGATTTCCGTGCCTGGCACGCGAATGGGGGAGGGCTGACCCAGGTCTCCATATTTATACGAGGGCACACCCCTAAAACTCGTGACAACACCTTCACGCCATAACCCAGTCACGTGACCCTACCCCCGACTGCCAAGGATTCGAATACAGGTGGACTAACCACCGGGTGGCGCCACAATGATAACATCCCAAGATGTGTGGGTATTAGCATTGTACGCAGGTTGGTCGCAAAGTATCTGAGAGGCTGTGAGGATTCCATAGTTTGGAGTGACTGCTGTCCTGGTAAGGTGCAAGACAAGAGGAAACTTGTAGACCACTGTGGAATTGGAACATCCATTGCTGGAACTGAGCTCTGGATTGTAAAATAATGGGAATTTCATTTCCCCTTGGATTCCTGGATTTACACTCAATCATCTAAATAATTTTAGTTTAGAAATATGGGCGGCCACGGTGGCACAGCGGTAGAGTTGCTGCCTTACAGCGAATGCAGCGCCGGAGACCCAGGTTCGATCCCGACTACGGGTGCTGTCTGTATGGAGTTTGTACGTTCTCCCCGTGACCTGCGTGGGTTTTCTCCGGGATCTTGGGTTGCCTCCCACACTACAAAGTTACTTGGTAAATGTACAAATTGTCCCTAGTGGGTGTAGGATTGTGTTACCCACGCTGTATCTCTAAACTAAACTAAACTAAACTAAACTAAACTAAACTAAACTAAACTAAACTAAACTAAAACAAGCCCTTTGGCTGACCGTGTCTGCACAGACCAGCGATCCCCTGCACACTAACACGACCCTACACACACTAGGGACAATTTTTACATTTACCAAGCCAATGAACCTACAAACCTGTACATCTTTGGAGTGTGGGAGGAAACCGAAGATCTCGGAGAAAACTAAGCAGATCACGAGGAGAAAGTAGAAACTCGGTGCAGACAGCAGCTGGGATCAAGCCTGGGTCTCTGTAAGGCAGCAACTATCGCTGAGCCACTGCGCAGATTATGTTCACAGACATAGGAGCAGATTTAGGCCATCCGGCCCATCAAGTCTGTTCCGCCATTCGATCTTGGCTGATCTATTTTTCCCTCTCAACCCCATTCTCCTGCCTTCTCCCTGTAACCTTTGATACCCTTAATAATCAAGAACCTGTTAAAAAATACCTTGTAAAATTGCCACTGATGAATAGGGAGTAGATGAGAAAGTGGGATAACATAGAACTAGTGTGAAAGGGTGATTGTTGGTTGGCATGACTTGGTGGACTGGGGGGGGGGGGGGGGGGGGTTTAATGCCTCCTCCATTGCCAAAGTGGGGCCAAACGCAAACTGGAGGAACAGCACCTTACGGAGGAACAGCACCCAACAGCAACAATGTTTGGGTGGCTTACAACATTAACTTCTCCAATTTTTTTAGGTAATGTCTAACCAACCCCACCCCACACACTTCCCATCTTCCCCATGACCCCCCCCTCCCATTCATCCTCCCTCTTTGCCTCCCCTATAAGGGGGATCTTATAGAAACATATAAAATTATAAAAGGACTGGACAAGCTAGATGCAGGAAAAATGTTCCCAATGTTGGGCGAGTCCAGAACCAGGGTCCACAGTCTTAGATTAAAGGGGAAGCCATTTAAGACTGAGGTGAGAAAAAACTTTTTCACCCAGAAAGTTATGAATTTGTGGAATTCCCTGCCGCAGAGGGCAGTGGAGGCCAAATCACTGGATGGATTTAAGAGAGAGTTGGATAGAGCTCTAGGGGTTAGTGGAGTCAAGGGATTAAGAAGGAACTGCAGATGCTGGAAAATCGAAGGTAGACAAAAGTGCTGGAGAAACTCAGCGGGTGCAGAAACATCTATGGAGTGAAGGAAATAGGCGACGTTCCACTTTTTCAGACTGAAGAAGGGTTTCGGCCTGAAACGTTGCTTATTTTCTTCGCTCCATAGATGCTGCTGCACCCGCTGAGTTTCTCCAGCACTTTTATCTACCTGAAATCAAGGGATATGGGGAGAAGGCAGGCACGGGTTATTGATTTGGGACGATCAGCCATGATCACAATGAATGGCGGTGCTGGCTCGAAGGGCCGAATGGCCTGCTCCTGCACCTATTTTCTACGTTTCTATGTTTCTCCTGTGCCGCACTGACTTCCACCTATTGCTCCTTTCCTCCCGCTAACTTTGCAATTTGCAATTCTTCAAACCTGTCTCACATCTTCTGCTTTTATCTCTGGACTTTGTTCCAACTATCTGCCTGGCATAACCCCCCTCGCCTATGTCCACCTGAAGATACACACAAAATACTGGAGGAACTCAGCGGGACAGGCAGCATCTCTGATGGAAGGAATGGGTGACGTTTCGGGTTGAGACCCTTCTTCAGGCTCCAGTGAAACGTCACCCATTCCTTCTATCCAGAGTTGCTGCCGGACCTGCTGAGATACTTTAGCACTTCTTGTCCTTTTGTGTATTAACCAGCATCTGCAGTTTCTTTTTTCTACATGTTTTTACATTAAGTACGTTCATGAGTAAAATTATGCATTGGTGCAAATTCCATCTGCCTGTCCATTCACTTTTTATGTGCATTTCCTACAACACACCCTTGAAAATATTAGGCCAATAAACATAAACTGAGAACTGTCTTCTCTTTGTGCAGATGGATGTAGGGCTGGGTGTTTATGCGTGCTATTTTTATGATATTTATTTTAGTTGTTTATCTTTTTAAATATTTTACTTTGTATGTATCGTTAGCTTTTAGAAATGTTTGAATGGTGCACTGACTGGCTGACATTTTACAATTTCGTTGTACATGGTTCATGTTACAATGACAATAAAGAAACTATTCTATTCTATTCTATTCTATTCTATTCCCCCTAATATTCCACAATGGAACGGCTTATAGTTTTTTTGACATTCTTGTCATGCCAGAGGTAGCACTAGCAGTTCTTGTACTTTCGATTTCTAGTTCACAAAATGTACCTGTTCCATAATTAGGAAGATATAAGTTTTGATAGAACAGTGAGATGAATAGATACCAGCTCTTCAAGATATGATTAAGTTTTAAGAAATGTCAACTTGGTTTCTTTGGAAAAGTAAAGTTGAAGTGATCTAATTGAGGCTTTCAGATTCTGAAGAAGGGTCTCGACCCGAAACGTCACCCATTCCTTCTTTCCAGAGATGCTGCCTGTCCCGCTGAGTTACTCCAGCATTTTGTGCCTATTTTCAGATTTATAAAGTCATTTGATGAATTTGTTGCAGAAATAGAATCACCTTGGCAAAATAAGAAATGGTTACAGCAAAAGGGTTATTTTCACCCAAAAGCCTTCTAACTTTGATTTTATTTTATTTAATTTATTGTCATTGTCTTCAAGAGACAACAAAATTATTTTTCCTTTACAGTCATACAAATAATAAAAAAACACAAAACACAGAACACGATAGTCCACAACATAAACATCCCCACAGCGGCACCAAAGTTCCCCACTGTGAGGGAAGGAACTAAAGTCCAGTCAACCTCCTCGCTGATGTTCCCCAATGTTCACCCGGGGTCGGGGCCTCCCAAGCAACCTGTAGTCGCCGCTACGGGCGGCCCGATGCTCAGGCCCTCTCGCCGGGAACGATGGAACCCCAACGTCGAAAAGGAAAACATCCTCAGCGGCCTGGACCTCTGAATCGGCCACCTCCCACCGGAGTCTGCGGCTCCCGATGTCCACAGGCTGCGCTGGGTGGAGATTCACGCTGGCGACCCCCAGCAAAAGGTCCCAGGACTCTTGTAAAGTCAGCTCCGCACGCGTTGGGAGCTCCGCACTCAGCTCCGCGATGTTGGAGCAGCGGCCCAACACTCCAGAGCTCCAAGCGGCAATCCCTGGTAAGGCCTCGCCCGCTCCGCTCCGCGATGTTTTCAGCGCCTCGCTGCCGCTGCTGAAGCTCTGGTTCGGTCTGGCAGGAAAGGCCACGCCAATCCTGTTAGTAGGCCTCGAGGAAGGGGGCCGTGGGCGCGACTCAGATAACAGTCGCATCCTTGTCAGGAAGTGACCGAAGGACGGTTCCCCCTCACCATATCCTCTTCCCCCCACATAAAATACTAAAAAAAACAAAAAAAACATACTTTAAACATAACAAAAAAAACAAAAAGAAAACCAGACTGTGGGCGGAGGCAGCCAGTGACAGCACCACCGGATGTCCGACTTATTGAAGCAAGTTAGTTCAATGGGTTCAAGGGATAAGTCAATGCATTTTTGACTTGAGAAATAATTAAATATTTCAGGAAAAAAACATTAGATGAGCTTGAGAGACCCACAAACCTTTCTTAATAACCTGAAAATATTGAGTTATTTTGAATCAAATTTTAATGAGTATTTCGACATAAATGCTGGAGTAACTCAGCTAAACAGGCAGCATACCTGGATAGAAGGAATGGGTAACGTTTCGGGTCGAGACACTTCATCAGACTGACAATGAGTGTTTTCTTTCTAAAAATCTATTTACCATGTGGTAGAACTGCCAGAGGGAAGATTGAAAATGATCTGCTACTTTGTACTTGGTGCTACAATGTAATGCTTCAGTTTTCACAAAATATACCTTTAGCTGTTTGTCCGCATACTTCTATGTGAAGGGAATCAATAACAAGTGGAGGGGGATGTTCAGAAATGGGCCCAGATTATGGGGCGGCAGAAAAGGGTTATAGATCTTTGGGTTTGTGCAATAATCATTTGCCAATCTGTTTTTACTCATCTCCCAAAATTGATTTTATTTGAATTGAAAACAGCAAAATGAGCACCAAAGTAGATTTTATTTTGTTTGCTTGACTGAAATCAGAATCCGTTTATGGCAGAAATAAAATCTTCAGTGTGTAGTGCTATCAGATTAGGTTTAAGTTTATTAATGTCACGTGTATGATCAGCCATGATCATATTGAATGGCGGCGCAGGCTCGAAGGGCCGAATGGCCTACTCCTGCACCTAATTTCTATGTTTCTATGTTTCTATGTGTATCGAGGTACAGTGAGAACTTTGTTTTGTATGCTATTCATTCAAAGCAGATAATATTGTAAATAAATACAATCGAGCCGAAAGTATAATATTGAGCAAAGTGGAAGATACAGAGTTTTCAGCATAGTTGTGGACCACATACATAGACAAAGTCCAATCTCCACAATGGGGTAGCTATGAATAGGACAATACCCTAGCTTATGGAAAGACCGTTCTGAAGCCTCATAACAGAGGGGAATAAACTGTACCTGAGTCTGGTTGTGCGTGCTTTTTAAGTTTCTTTACAAGCGCACTTTACAAGAATGATCCCAGGAATGAGTGGGTTAACATATGATGAGCGTTTGTCGGCACTGGGTCTGTACTCGCTGGAGTTTGGAAGAATGAGAGGGGACCCTCATTGAAATAGACGGAATAGTGAAAGGCTTGGATAAAGTGGATGTGGAGAGGATGTTTCCACTAGTGGGAGAGTCTAGGTCATAGCCTCAGAATTAAAGGACTTCCTTTTGGAAGGAGATGAGGGGAAATTTCTTTAGTTAGGGGGTGGTGAATCGGTGGAGTTTTTTGCCACAGAAGGCTGTTGAGGCTAAGTCAATGGATATTTTTAGGGCAGAGATAGATAGATTCTTGATTAGTACGGGTGTCAGTGGTTATGGGGAGAAGGCAGGAGAATGGGGTTAGGAGGAAGAGATAGATCAGCCATGATTGAATGGCAGAGTAGACTTGATGGGCCGAATGGCCTAATTCTGCTTCTATCCCTTATGACACAACCTTCTGTATCATCTACCCGATGAGAGCAGTGGGAAAAAGGATTGACCGGGCTGGGACAAGTCTCTGATTATGTTGGCTGCATTTCCGAGGCAGCGTGAGGTATAGATGGAGTGGATGATGGGAAGGGTATTCTCTGTGGTGAACTGTGCAACTCTGCAATTTCTTGCAGTCTTGAGCAGAGCTGTTCCCAATCCAGTCTGTGATGCATCTCCACAGCATGCTGTCCAGGGTGCATCCATAGAGGTTTGGTAAGGGCCTGTCCCACTTAGGCGATTTCTTCGGCGACTGCTGGCGACTGTCATAGTTGTAGCAGGTCGCCAAAAAAGCAGCGACTGAACCCCCCCTACGTCAATGTCTACGACAAGTTACGACAACCTAACACCTAGTCGACGTCAAGCTACCGACAACTGGCGACTCATTAGGACGTCCACCTACGACCACACAGGCGACAACCTACGACAACCAAAGTCAACCTACGTCCACAAGCTACGACAAGCAACGACCTTGTCGGCAACAACTGAAGACAATTCAGTCGCCGGTACCTGTCCCCGTTGACATATGTTGACGTAGGTAGTCACCAATGGAATTCACTAAAGCCAGCACCTGCCGACAACCAACGTCACCCAGCAACAAGTGTCACCCTGTGTCACCCTGGTGACAACCTACGACAGCACCTACGACAGGAGAAGACAAGCTACGTCAGATGGCACAATGGGCTAAGTGTTCGGCTGGCAACCGGAAGGTAGCCGGTTCGAATCCCGCTTGGAGTGCATACTGTCGTTGTGTCCTTGGGCAAGACACTTCACCTACCTTTGCCTGTGTGTGAATGTGTGTGAATGTGTGTGAGTGATTGGTGGTGGTCGGAGGGGCCGTAGGCGCAGATTGGCAGCCACGCTTCCGTCAGTCTGCCCCAGGGCAGCTGTGGCTACAGAAGTAGCTTACGACCACCGAGTGTGACTGAGGAGTGAATGAATAATGCGATGTAAAGCGCCTTGAGTATTAGAAAGGCGCTATATAAATCCCATCCGTTATTATTATTATTATTACGTCAAGCCCACAGTCGCCGAAAAGTTTTAAACATTTCAAAATCCAGCGGCGACCAGAAAAACGTTAAGACACTTGAGGAAACAAGTCACGACCATCCAGGCATCACCCCGCGACCATGTGGGGACAGCCAAGTAGCCTGTAGTCACAGAAAAAATTGCCTAAGTGGGACAGGGGGCTTAAGAGTCATTGGGAGACACGTTGAGTTTTCACAATTTGCCAAACATGGCTGGCTGTATAAACAGCCACAGTACTCTAAATCCACATAAGAGGCCTGGCCTAGATTTGTTGAAATCATCATTGATTTGAAGTGTGCAAGGATGATGTAGGATTATAAATGTGATGGGACAAATTAAACAGATGCATGTTATGTATCCATATCTCAGTGCTCACGTTCAAACTATGCTTCTTGGCTACTGTTTAGTTTAGATTAGAGATACAGTATGGAAACAGACCCTTCGGCCCACCGAGTCCACATTGGCCAGTGATCACCCCTACACTAGTTCTATCCTACACGCTAGGGACAATTTACAGAAGCCAATTGACCTTCAAACCTGCACATCTTTGGGATGTGAGAGGAAACTGGAGCACCCAGACAAAACCCACGTGGTCACAGGGAGAGCGTACAAACTCCGTACAGACAGCACCAGCAGTCGGGATTGAACCCGGGTCTCTGGCGCTGTAAGACAGCAGCTTCACTGCTGCAACATGGAACTGCCCCAAATGCTTTCAATCTCCACCCCATTACCTTGCCTGGCCCTAAGTGCATGACGCTGATATGGATGTCAAGAGTCACAGTGTTTTAGTGTCATATGTCCGAAAACGGAACAATGAAATTCTTACTTGCAGCAGTACATCAGGTATGTAGGGAATGTAATGCTGAGGCTCTATAAGGCGCTGGTCAGGCCGCATTTGGAATATTGTGAGCATTTTTGGGCACCATATCTGAGGAAGGATGTGCTGGCTCTGGAGAGGGTCCAGAGGAGGTTTGCAAGAATGATCCCAGGAATGAGCAGGTTAACACACAGTGTCCTCCATAATGTTTGGGACAAAGACCCATCATTTATTTATTTGCCTCTGTACTCCACAATTTGAGATTTGTGATAGAAAAAATTACATGTGGTTAAAGTGCACATTGTCGGATTTTAATAAAGGCCATATTTATACATTTTGGTTTCACCATGTAGAAATTACAGCTGTGTTTATACATAGTCCACCCCATTTCAGGGCACCATAATGTTTGGGACACATGGCTTCACAGGTGTTTGTAATTGCTCAGGTGTGTTTAATTGCCTCCTTAATGCAGGTATAAGAGAGCTCTCAGCACCTAGTCTTTCCTCCAGTCTTTCCATCACCTTTGGAAACTTTTATTGCTGTTTATCAACATGAGGACCAAAGTTGTGCCAATGAAAGTCAAAGAAGTCATTATGAGACTGAGAAACAAGAATAAAACTGTTAGATACATCAGCCAAGCCTTAGGCTTACCAAAATCAACTGTTTGGAACATCATTAAGAAGAATGAGAGCACTGGTGAGCTTACTAATTGCAAAGGGACTGGCAGGCCAAGGAAGACCTCCACAGCTGATGACAGAAGAATTCTCTCTATAATAAAGACAAATCCCCAAACACCTGTCCAACAGATCAGAAACACACTTCAGGTGTGGATTTGTCAATGACCACTGTCCATAGAAGACTTAATGAACAGAAATACAGAGGCTACACTGCAAGATGCAAACCACTGGTTAGCCGCAAAAATAGGATGGTCAGGTTACAGTTTGCGAAGAAGTACTTAAATGAGCAACCACAGTTCTGGAAAAAGGCCTTGTGGACAGATGAGATGAAGATTAACTTATGTTATTCATCGGCACGGTGGCGCAGCTGTAAAGTTGCTGCTTTAAAGTTGCCAGAGACGCGGGTTCGACCCCGACTACGGGTGCTGTCTGTGCGGAGTTTGTACGTTCTCCCCATGACCGCATGGGTTTTTTCCGAGATCTTCAGTTTCCTCCCACACTCCAAAGACGTACATGTTTGTAGGTTAATTGGATTGAGTTTGTATACTTGGTATAAGAGTAAATTGTCCCTAGTATGTGTCGGATAATGTTAATGTGCGGGGATCGCTGGTCGATGCGGATTCGGTGAGCCGATGGGCCTGTTTCCACGCTGTATCTCTAAACTAAACTCATTTGATATTTCTCAAATCCAAGTCAAGTCAAGTTTATTCGTCACATACACATACGAGATGTGCAGTGAAATGAAAAGTGGCAATGCTGGCAAATTGTGCAAAAAACAGACAAATAAACTACAAACAGAATGGAACAGAATCACATATTACATATTTGTGGGAGGGAAGAAAAAGGAAAAAAACTGTAATTTAAAAAATACATCACACATCAGTCTGAAGAAGGGTTTCGGCCCGAAATGTTGCCTATTTCCTTCGCTCCATAGATGCTGCTGCACCCGCTGAGTTTCTCCAGCTTTTTTGTGTACCTTCGATTTTCCAGCATCTGCAGTTCCTTCTTGAACACAACAGTGGAGTGGTACAGTAAAGTTAGTCCCTGGTGAGATAGGAGTTTACAGTCTGGGTAGAAACTCCTTCTCATCCTCTCCGTTCTCACAGCATGGCAACGGAGGCGTTTGCCTGACCGTAGCAGCTGGAACAGTCCATTGCAGGGGTGGAAGGGGTCTCCCATGATCTTGCTGGCTCTGTAGCTGCACCTCCTGATGTATAGTTCCTGCAGGGGGGGGCGAGTGTAGTTCCCATAGTGCGTTCGGCCGAATGCACTACTCTCTGCAGAGCCTTCTTGTCCTGGGCAATCAGTAATGTTGATATGAAGCCATGAAAGAACCGATTTGGTATGACCCCCAACATTTGGTTCCCATTCTAGAGGAATATACTTACAAATAAGAAGTCCCCGCATAAGAATCTTGAAATATCAAGAGGTTTAGTCGCTTAAAAATATTATAATATAATTCAATCAGATTCACTTAATGTCAGGTTATATTGATTATGTCGGGTTAGCCATTTTGATGGCACTTCATTGTCAGGTTGCTGCGAATGTACCTGGATCGATTGCCAAATGGTCAGAGAGTTAATAAGGAACGGTGTGTGACTCCTATATTGTGTTGCTGCCCTTCAGCTTCCTAGCAATTAATTCCCTGTCCCCAGCGACCTAGCTTGAATGATTCATTACTAAATCTCATCATGCTCCTAAAAAGAGTGATTATAAGTTTTGTTCCTGACAATTATATCTTAACCATGTAATCATATAATTGAAACTAAAATCTTATTCAAAAACATGATTGAACGAACCAACAGATGAATTGTTTCACAGTTCACAGAATGGCCAAATGTGCTCACAAAATGTACTTAAAGAATAACAACTTCTGCGCTTGAAACCAGACTCTAAACTGAAACACATTTGTGAATCAGTTAAAGAATGATTCAGTTTAGTTTAGAGATACAGTGTGGAAACAGGCCCTTCGGCCCACTAAGTCTGTACTCTAGTTCTATCCTACACACTAGGGATAATTTACAGAAGCCAATTAACCTGCAAACCCGCACATCTTTGGAGTGTGGGAGGAAACCGGACCACCCGGAGGAAACCCACGCAGTCACGGGGAGAACGTACAAACTCTGTACAGACAGCACCCGTGGTCAGGATTGAACCCGGGTCTCTGACGGTGTAAGACGTGTGCTGCTCTTAAAATGACGGGGAAGGATTGTACCTGAGGCTTACATCAAGGTCAGTGGCATTCATCAGTAAAATATAAATACGAGAGATGTGCAGTTTACAGGCAGATGATCGATTAGGAAGGCAGCAAATCTGGCAGCTGCTTCTCAAAGCCAGTATGCACCTGGTTGGTGAGGTGACAAAGCACATTGTAGACCCACAATGTAAGCAGCATTTTGCCATCATAAGAAATAAGGCAGGATAGGTCCATCAGTTCGTCATAGCTGTTCCTGCATTCACCTCTTCCTGTATAATTTCCTTAACATCCAAAACATTCTCCATTTCAGCCCTGAATATATCGATAAGCCAGGTTGACAATTTCAAAGGCTCACTGGCCTCTAGGTAAAGACATTTCTCGTGCATCCTGAATGAGTGACCTTCATGTGTGAGACTGGTTCTGTGCATTGCAGACTGCGGGATTAGCAACTCCAGTACTGTGGCATCAAGGCCACGAGAAGTGTTTTAATGAGGCCACCTCATATTCCAATAAACTGATGAGAGTGTTGCTCGGGCCTGCTGAATCCCTGCCCACACAACAACATTTCCCCCTCTCCCCCTTTACAATCCCAGGAAACAATAATAGCACCCAAGGTCAGGAACGATCCCGGGTCTCTCGCACTCTGCTGCCCCTCAATCCAAAAACAGCTTCATCCCCTCACACTGTGCAGAACTGTCTAAAGAATATTGTTTTTCTTTCCATCTTGAAGTTGGAGTGATTATTTCCTTGACACTTCAAACTACAGGGTTCTTGCTTGGGGATGATTAGCCATGAGCATTTTGAATGGCAGTACTGGCTCGAAGGGCCGAATGGCCTACTCCTGCACCTATTTTCTTTGTCTCCATGTTGAGGCTTTGTGGGGATTTTCAGCTCTATGCAAGTTGGGCAGGAAGTCTGCTATATTCAGACACCACCGCCAGGAGGCCCACACATCACAAAGGAGTGGGCTTGTATTGACGTTTGCAAGGGTTGGAGCTGGTGTAACAGGTGTTCAAACGACAGATGTGTGCCCCATAGTCACAGCATACGCATTATTGCAAGACAAAAGCCTGGAGGTCTGAAACAAAAACAGAAAACTTTGAAAATAATGGGCAGGACAGGCAATGTCAGTGGAGAGAGTAGCAAGAGTTAACATTTTAACTCACTAACCTTCCCCGAAATATCTTTTGCAGTGTCAGCAAGTTGGAGGCACTCTCGTCGTTGCATGTTCCAGTGTGGAGACTTATGCAGATAATGCAGACTAATAATCATTGCATTGAGGAAATGCTGCTGTATTAAAGATGCTGGCATTCAAATGTGTTTAGACCAAGCCCCCATCTGCCCTCTCATATGTTTTATAGAAGGTCCATTTATAATTTTGAAGAAAATTTTGAAGGAAAAGAGAATTGTTTTGGGATAATATTTATCCTTCAATATACGTCACAAATTAGATGACCTCACCTTAATCTTACTGCAGTTTCCATGAGCTTGCTTGGCAGCATGCAGCATTTATTGCATGCTGAACTGTTTCTGAATGTTTTAAAAGGTGAAATAAAAATACCATTTTCATCTTTCTCTTAGATGGTCTTAACAAACAGGGACAGTAGCAAAAGGTATATTACATGCACATAAATGCCTTACAGCAGAGGTAATTGTAATGAGAATGAGATATGACAAGGTTGTGCTATTGTGTATATTCATTTTTCAGGATTGGGGTTATTGGCAAGGCTAGAATTTTATTGCCCTTGAAAAAGTGGTGAGCTGCCATTCTCTTGACCCACTGCAGATGGGGGAAGGTGCTCTCACCGTGCTGTTTGAGTGGTGAGTTCTAAGAATTCGACCCTGTGGTGATGAAGGAACAGCAATCTTTTTCAAAGTCATGATGACTTTGTTCAGTTTAGAGATTAACAGTCCCTTCGGCCCATCGAGTCTGCACCGACCAGCGACCCCCGCACATTAACACTATCCTACACACACTAGGGACAATTTACACTTATATCGAGCCAATTTACCTACAGACCTGTACGTGTTTGGAGTGTGGGAGGAAACCCAAGATCCCGGAGAAAACCCACACGGTCACGGGGAGAACGTACAAACTCCGTACAGACAGCGCCCGTGGTCGGGATCGAACCTGGGTCTCTGGCGCTGTATGCGCTGTAAGGCAGCAACTCTACCACTGCGCCACTGTCCTGCCACGCTAGTGGTAGTGTTCCCATAAATCTGCTGTCGTAAAGCACTCAAGGGGAAAGGTTTCTGGTTTGGGAAATGCCATGGAAGTAGACTTGGTGAGTAAATGCAGTGCATTCTTGCTATTGAGGGAGTGCAGCGTAGATTCACAAGGTTAATTCCCGGGATGGCGGGACTGTCATATGCTGAGAGAATGGAGCGGCTGGGCTTGAATTTAGAAGGATGAGAGGATATCTTATTGAAACATATAAGATTATTAAGGTACACAAAAATGCTGGAGAAACTCAGCGGGTGCAGCAGCATCTATGGAGTGAAGGAAATAGGTGACGTTTCGGGCCGAAACCCTTCTTCAGACTGATGGGGGGTGGGGGGGGAGAAGGAAGGAAAAAGGGGAGGAGGAGGAGCCCGAGGGCGGGGGGATGGGAGGAGACAGCTCGAGGGTTAAGGAAGGGGAGGAGATCACAGAGAGGGGGCAGTTAGAGAGGAGGTTGTGAAACTGTCTCCGGAGAGAGGAGGAAAACTTCTTCAAAGTTGGCATACCTTGAGGAGATATCGCAGTGGAGTAAACAAAGTGTTCAAGAAGGAACTGCAGATGCTGGAAAATCGAAGGTGCAGCATTTTTGTGTACCTTCGATTTTGGACACCCTAGAGGCAGGAAACATGTTTCCGATGTTTGCCGGAGACTAGAACCAGGGGCCACATTTTAAGAATAAGGGGTAAGCCATTTAGAATGGAGATGAGGAAACACTTTTCCACACAGAGAGTTGTGAATCTGTGGAATTATCTGCCTCAGAGGGCGGTGGAGGCCAGTTCTCTGGATACTTTCAAGAGAGAGCTAGATAGGGCTCTTAAAAATAGCGGAGTCAGGGGATATGGGGAGAAGGCAGGAACGGGGTACTGATTGGGGATGATCAGCCATGATTACATTGAATGGTGGTGCCGGCTCGAAGGGCCGAATGGCCTACTCCTGCACCTATTGTCTATTGTCTATTTTGTAAATGGCGTACACTGCAGTCACTGTGCACTAGTGGTGGAGGTAATAGATATTGAAGGGGGTATATGTCACCTTAATGTCAGGCAACTGGAATGGTATCAGGCTTCTTGAGTACTGCTGTAGCTCCACACATCCAGGCTGTTAGAGAGTGTCTCAATACACTTCTAACTGTGCCCTGCATTTGGTGGCAAGACTTGGTTAGGAGATGAGTAACTCACGTGTGAAAGCCCACTCTCTGATCTGCTGTTGTAGCTGCAGTATTTCCGTGACTGGGACCACTGGGATGTTGACTGTGGAGTCAGCAATAGTTTAGTTTAGTGTAGAGATCCAGTATGGAAACAGGCCCTTCGGCCCATCAAGTCAAAGATTGAGGAAAGGTTGAAAAGACTAGGCTTGTATTCACTGGAGTTTAGAAGGATGAGGGGAAATCTTATAGAAACATGTAAAATTATAAAAGGACTGGACAAGCTAGATGCAGGAAAAAAATTCCCAATGGTGGGCGAGTCCAGAACCAGGGGCCACAGTCTTAGAATAAAGAGGAGGCCATTTAAGACAGAGGTGAGAAAAAAACGTTTCCACCCAGAGAGTTGTGAATTTGTGGAATTCCTTCCCACAGAGGGCAGTGGAGGCCAAATCACTGGATGGATTTAAGAGAGAGTTAGATAGAGCTCTAGGGGCTAGTGGAGTCAAGGGATATGGGGAGAAGGCAGGCACGGGTTATTGATAGGGGACGATCAGCCATGATCACAATGAATGGCAGTGCTGGCTCGAAGGGCTGAATGGCCTCCTCCTGCACCTATTTTCTATGTTTCTATGAGTCCACACTGGCTATCGATCACCCACACTACTTCTATCTTATCACAGTTTGTCATGCACCCCCCACATACCAGGAGGCAATTTACAGAGGGTCCGTTAACCGACAAACCCACATGTCTTTGGGATGTGGGTGGAAACCGGAGCACCTGGAGAAAACCCACAAGGTCACAGTGAGAACGAGTGAACTCTGCGCAGGCAGCACCCGAGGTTGGGATCGAACCCGGGCCTCTGGTGCAGCGAGGCAGCGACTCCACCCGCTGCGCCACTGTTCCGCCCCACGTGATAATGTCATTAGACAGATACAAAATGCTGGAGTAACTCAGCGGGACAGCCGGCAGCATCTCTGGAGAGAAGGAATGGACGACGTTTCGGGTTGAGACCCTTCTTCAGACTGAGTGTCAGGGGAGTGGGAGGTACATAGATAAGATGATGATAACGTCATTCATTGGCAAGGATAGGTTGCTGGATTGCGAGTTGTTGGATTTGGTCACGGCTTTACAGTTTGGGTATGGAGATATTGCTCGCCACCTGTAAGCCCCTGTCTAAATGGTGCTTTGCTGGATACAGACTCATTGCCAAGGAGTTGCGAATGAACCTGCACCTCATTCGTACACCACTCAGCAACCTAATTCCGCACCTTATAATAGAAGGACCATTGAAAAAGCGGCTGAAGATGGTTGGACCAAGGAACTGCCCTGAGGAACCGCAAGAGTGATTCCCAAAGACACAAGCAACTGCAGGCGCTGGAATCTTGAGCAAAACACAAAAGTGCTGGAGGAACTCGGCAGGCCAGGCAGCTTCTGTGGCGGGAATGGGCAGGCGATGACTTGTGTTGGAACCGCTCTCCAGGCTGAAACAGCGCCTGGCCATTCCCATCAGTGATCTCCAGAGCCGAGGATGATTGACTTTAAAACATCCACCACCATCTCTCTGAGTGCAAAGTGTGACTTTTTGCATTGGAGTGTTTTCCCCTTTGCCCATAGCTGTACGGAGCCTTCTTGGCAATTGGACGAATGCTGCTTACAATTGTGCAAGTGCTGCCTTGTTGCGAAGGGGAGCCACTTTCAACTCATCTCTACAATATCGTAGGTACACAAAAATGCTGGAGAAACTCTGCATCTGTGGAGCGATGTAAATAGGCAACGTAGAGTTTAAGAAGGAACTGCAGATGCTGTGGGAAATAGGCAACGTTTCGGGCCGAAACCCAAGGGTTTCGGCCCGAAACGTTGCCTATTTCCTTCGCTCCATAGATGCTGCTGCACCCGCTGAGTTTCTCCAGCATTTTTGTGTACCTTCGATTTTCCAGCATCTGCAGTTCCTTCTTAATCTCTACAATATCATATATGACTCATTGTTTCAAACATGTATGTTGTGAAGGCATGACAAACACTTTAATTTAATTAATGCTTCAATTTAAAAATCTGCCCAAATGATCACTGAATATATATCAATGCTACATGTTGAGGTGGAATTTGTCTGCACATGTCTTTTTGTGATCTAGTGAATGGTCTTTGGTGTCATAAATGATAAATGTCTGCTTTCATGATCTTTCAATCTTAAACATAATGGAGTCAAGGGATATGGGGAGAAGGCAGGAACGGGGTACTGATTGTGGATGATCAGCCATGATCACATTGAATGGTGGTGCCGGATAGACTCGGCTTGTACTCGCTAGAATTTAGAAGATTGAGGGGGATCTTATAGAAACTTACAAAATTCTTAAGGGGTTGGACAGGCTAGATGCAGGAAGATTGTTCCCGATGTTGGGGAAGTCCAGAACAAGGGGTCACAGTTTAAGGATAAAGGGGAAATCTTTTAGGACCGAGATGAGAAAAACATTTTTCACACAGAGAGTGGTGAATCTGTGGAATTCTCTGCCACAGAAGGTAGTTGTGGCCAGTTCATTGGCTATATTTAAGAGGGAGTTAGTTGTGGCCCTTGTGGCTAAAGGGATCAGGGGGTATGGAGAGAAGGCAGGTACGGGATACTGAGTTGGATGATCAGCCATGATCATATTGAATGGCGGTGCAGGCTCGAAGGGCCGAATGGCCTATTCCTGCACATATTTTCTATGTTTCTATGGCTCGAAGGGCTAAATGGCCTACTTCTGCACCTATTGTCTATTGTCTATTGAATGACAAAATGACAATTAGCTCACTTTGACCTTTCCATCATAGGACCTTGCTACTTATGACTGGTTGTCCCAAAAAAAGACACAAAGTGCTGGAGGAACTCAGCAGGTCAGGCAGCATCCCTGGAGAACATGGATAAGTGAAGTTGAATGTCGGTACAAACATCACCTATCCGTGTTCTCCTGTGATGCTGCCTGGCCCACTGAATTACTCCAGCACCTAATGGGGTTTTTTTTTGGTAAACCAGCATCTGCAGTTCCTTGTTTCAACAGGTAGTCTCAGATTCAGATTCAGATTCAGATTCAACTTTAATTGTCTGAAGTCCACCCTCTGTGGAAACTCGATACTTAGATTCCTGGCATCCATTCACACCTGAGGGAATCCCAGCATAACCCAATTTCAAGTCCTCATGATTCACCTCTTCAGCAAACATTACCGTCAGACAGGTAGTGCGTGGGGTGGGTCTACTACACAGGGTTGTCTGGAGAAGGGTCTCGACTCGAAACATCACCCATTCCTTCTCTCCAGAGTTGCTGCCTGTCCCGCTGAGTTACTCCAGCTTTTTGTGTCGATCTTCAGGGTAAACCAGCATCTGCAGTTGTTTCCTGCACATACTGTATGAGTCAGAGGTTGGGTTTCTGTTTTCTTCCCGTTCTCTCGGCACATCCACCCCGCTGCACAGTGACGTGAGTGAAGGTTTGCACTTGGGACCAGCCCGAAGATCAGCTGCTTTGGCACTTTGCCAACGGCATCGCTTTGCAGGAGAAGCCGATGGCTCTGGAACTGAGTCAAAGATTTATTAAAATTCACTGTCGATCGCTGCATTATTGCAGCCAGTTCTCTGCAGGAAGTGAATGTTAACAACACAACCTGCCTTGAATGGAAGTTTAGCACTTTCCAGAATTACACTTCAATATCGCTGAAAGATGCACACACACATATATATATATTTAGAATAATGTCTCCTAATGTTTTCACTGCTTTAGAAGATTTCGGTAAGGAGGTTTTACTTAATTACAAACCTACGTAGCAAATGAGCCAACAATCACCATTAACATTAAGATAGGTACCACACAAAGAAATATCAGTTCATGCCATCTGGTTCTTCCTGTTGGCCTTTTTTACCCTTCAGATTAAAAAATACATCAAAACACTTTTGCGTATGGAAAGGACCGGCATAAATTGTGAATCAACTTCTCCTGGGATGATACAAACGCTGGGCCATGTGATTCCATTTCCCTTTGATATTGTTCCTCTCTCGATTAAGGCCAGCCTCCTGATTGATGCCTTCCAATGGAATAATCTATTCAGTTTGTTGCTATGTCATGAATTCTGTGCATTATATCATTTTGCTGTGGAGATTACTTTGATTATAGAGCACAGAAGCACGGCAATTGGCCCAGCCGGTTTGCTGCTGAATGTACTCACTGTAATAAATAGGAATTGGAGAAAAATCACACCATTATAAATGTAGGAAGGAACTGCAAATGCTGGTTTAAACCGAGTGACGGAGGGTCTTGACCCGAAACATCACCCATTACCTTCTCTCCAGAGATGCTACCTGAGTTACTCCAGCATTTTGTGTCCATCTACGCGATTATAAGTAACTGGCAGGGAATATAATGTTATATATCATGTATAATGGTATATAGACACACTGATCTGTTTTATAGTAAATGCCTATGTTCTGTTGTGCTGAAGCAAAGCACGAATTCCATTGTCCTATCAGGGACACATGACAATAAACTCACTTGAACTTGAATTTGAAATTTCACAACAGCCAACAGATAATACATAGAGGTGCCACTGTGTGGAAAGGAACTGCAGATGCTGGTATATCCCGAAGAAAGACACAAAGTGCTGGAGTAACTCAGCGGATCAGGCAGCATCTCTGGAGAAAAAGCATGTTTAGTTGAGTGTAGTTTATTGCCACGTGTAGCGAGGTACAGTGAAAAGCTTTTGTTGTGTGCTAACCAGTCAGCGGAAAGACAATTCCGGAAGTTGCGGCGTTGCCATGCAGCTGCGGCTCGCCTGCAGTCCGTCTGTCTTTTCCTTTTTTTTTTGTTTTCTTTTGTCCTGTTGAACGTATGTTTTAGTTTATTTTTAGTTGTGCATGTGTGGGGGGTGGAGGAACTTGTTTTAGTCTCTTCCTTCGGGGGATGCGACCTTTTCTTTATCGTATCTCCGTCTCCATCTCCGTCTCCGTCTCCGTCTGCGCTGAGGCCTAATCGCGGAGCTGGCAGCCTCCAACTGGGACCGACCTCGAGGCTCCGGAGGCAGAGCCAGGACTCACCATCGCGAGGCTGGCCGACTTCGGGGCTGCGGCGGCCCGACTTCGGGGCCTCGGAGGCTTCAGCCACGGGCCCAGTGGACGACAACATCGGGAGCTCGCAGGTCCCAGGTTGGTGACCGATTCTCTGGAGCTCCTGCAATGACAGCTTCGTCCCCTGGACTGGAAGGGGGCAGCTTCGACCGCCCTGGGCCGCGGAGTTTGAACCGGCCCGTTCGCGGAGCTCGGATTCGGCCGCGGGACTTACCATCACCCGGCAGGGGGCCCAACATCGAGAGCCTGGATCACCTCAATGCAGATGGAGAACAAGGAAGGAAGAGACAAGGACTTTAAGACATTTGCCTTCCATCACAGTGAGGAGGTGTCTGGTAGACTCACTGTGGTGGATGTTAAACTGTGTTCATTGTGTGTTCTGTTATTTTATTCTCTGTCATGACTGCAAGGCACGTAATTTCATTCAAAGTAAAAGTTTAAATGATAATAAAGGATACTTTACTTTATACTTTATGACAAGATCTTTGTCAATGTTTTGTGTTCCTTCAAAATTATAAAAAGGATACATTTGGCTGGGACTCATTGAGTTAATATATTAATTATAGGGTTCTGAAATACAGGGTTGCAATTCAGTCACACAATTTAACCAGAGTATAGACCAGGTATAAGCTAACAGTAAAATTATTCCAATTTTCCAGTGGAAAGAACTCACTCAGTCTTCGGCACTTAGCTAAAAGATCGGCAATGCTTGCATTGTCCTGCTTTGGAATAAGCATGATAATAGACAATAGACAATAGGTGCAGGAATAGGCCATTCGGCCCTTCGCCCAGCACCGCCATTCAATGTGATCATGGCTGATCATCCCCAATCAGTACCCCGTTCCTGCCTTCTCCCCATATCCCTTAACTGCGCTATCCCTAAGAGCTCAATCTAACTCTCTCTTGAAAGTATCCAGAGAACCGGCCTCCAACCCCGTCTGAGGCAGAGAATTCCACACACTTGCAACTCTCTGTGTGAAAAAGTTTTTCCTCTTCTCCGTTCCAAATGGCTTATCATTTATTCTTAAATTATGGCCTCTGAGACTCCCCCAACATCGGGAACATGTTTCCTGCCTCTAGAGTGTCCAAACCCTTACTAATCCTATATGTTTCAATAAAATCCTCTCTCATCCTTCTAAATTCCAGAGTATACATACCCAGCCTCTCCAATCTATCAACATATGACAGCCCGCCATTCCGGGAATTAACCTTGTGAACCTAACGCTGCACTCCCTCAATAGCAAGAATGTCCTTCCTCAAGTTTGGAGACCAAAACTGCACACAATACTCCAGTTGTAGTCTCACTAAAGCCCTGTACAACTGCAGGAGGACCTCTTTGCTCCTATACTCAACTCCTCTTGTTATGAAGGCCAACATGCCATTCGCTTTCTTCACTGCCTGCTGTACCTGCATGTTTACTTTCAGTGACTGATGAACAAGGACCCCCCAGATCCCGTTGTACTTCCCCTTTTCCCAACTTGACACCATTTAGATAATAATCTGCCTTCTTGTTTTTGCCACCAAAGTGGATAACCTCACATTTATCCACATTAAACTGCATCTGCCATGCATCTGCCCACTCACCCAAGTCACCCTGCATCCTCATAGCATCCTCCTCACGGTTCACACTGCCACCCAGCTTTGTGTCATCTGCAAATTTGCTAATGTTACTTTTAATCCCTTCATCTAAATCATCGATGTATATTGTAAATAGCTGTGGTCCCAGCACTGAGCCTTGCGGTACCCCACTAGTCACTGCCTGCCATTCTGAAAGGGACCCGTTAATTCCTACCCTTTGTTTCCTGTCTGCCAACCAATTTTCTATCCATGTCAGCACTCTACCCCCAATACCATGTGCATAATGTGCATCTTGGTAGAATATTTACACCGGATTCATGTGTGATCATTGACTAACAATTTCTGGTGGAATGCAAGTATCTTTGCAGCATTTACTGTAAGGACATGACACCAGGATCCTCTTAGATAGAAATGGAGGACCCAAAGTGCTGGAGTAACTCAGTGGGTTAGGCAGCATCTGTGGAGAACATGGATAGGTGACGTTTCACAGAGTGCTGGAGTAACTCAGCGGGTCAGGCAGCATCTGTGGAGAACATGGATAGGTGACGTTTCACAGAGTGCTGGAGTAACTCAGTGGGTCAGGCAGCATCTGTGGAGAACATGGATAGGTGACGTTTCACAGAGTGCTGGAGTAACTCAGCGGGTCAGGCAGCATCTGTGGAGAACATGGATAGGTGACGTTTCACAGAGTGCTGGAGTAACTCAGTGGGTCAGGCAGCATCACTGGAGAACATGGACAGGTGACATTTCTCCCGACCCGAAACGTCACCTATTCATGCTCTTCAGAGATGCTGCCTGACGCACTGAGTTACTCCAGCACGTTCTGCCTTTTTTTTGGTAAACTAGCATCTGCAGTTCCTTGTTTCTCATTTTCTTAAATACCCATTTTCTGCATCTGGTGCTAAAATACTGAGGTTTCAAATTAGCGCAGCAAGGTGACGCAGGGGTTGAGCTGTTGCCTCATTGCCCCAGAGACCTGGGTTGCATCCTGACCTTGGATGCTGTATGTGTGGAGTGCTCCGGTTTCCTCCCATATCCCAAAGACATGGAGGTTTGTAGGTTAATTAGCCCTCTGTAAATTGCCTCTAATGTGCAAGCAAAGTGGGATAACGTAGAACTCGTGTGAACGGGCTGACATAGACTCGGTTGACTGAAGGGCCTGTTTCCATGCCCTATCCATGGTTGGCACAATGGTGTAGACTTGCTGCCTTATGCCCCTGCCCCACTTAGGAAACCTGAACGGAAACCTCTGGAGACTTTGCGCCCCACCCAAGGTTTCCGTGCGGTTCCCGGAGGTTACAGGTGGTTGCCGGAGGTTGCAGGTAGTGGAAGCAGGTAGGGAGAGTGACAAAAACCTGTGGGAACTTCTGGGAACCGTACGGAAACCCTGGGTGGGGCGCAAAGTCTCCAGAGGTTTCCGTTCAGGTTTTCTAAGTGGGACAGGGGCATAACAGCGCCAAGACCCGGTTTCGATCATGGCTGCGGATGCTGTCTGTCCGGAGTTTGCACGTTCTCCCTGTGACCGCGCGGGTTTGCCCCCCGGTGCTCCAGTTTCCGCCCACACTCCAAAGACGTTCAGAATTGTAGACTAATTGGCTTCAGTAAAGATTTTAAATTGTCGTCCACTGGGCCTCGGAGGCTTCAGCCACGGGCCCAGTGGACGACAACATCGGGAGCTCGCAGGTCCCAGGTTGGTGACCGATTCTCTGGAGCTCCTGCAACGACAGCTTCGTCCCCTGGACTGGAGGGGGGCAGCTTCGACCGCCCCGGGCCGCGGAGTTTGAACCGGCCCGTTCGCGGAGCTCGGATTCGGCCGCGGGACTTACCATCACCCGGCGGTGAGGCCCAACATCGAAAGCCTGGATCGCCTCAATGCAGAGGGACAACAAGGAAGGAAGAGACAAGGACTATAAGAGTTTTGCCTCCATCACAGTGAGGAGGTGTCTGGTAGACTCACTGTGGTGGATGTTAAACTGTGTTCATTGTGTGTTCTGTTATTTTATTCTCTGTCATGACTGCAAGGTATGCAATTTCGTTCAAACTAAAAGTTTGAATGACAATAAAGAAAACTTTATCTTAACTTACTTTACATGATTACAATCGAGCCATTTACAGTGCATAAGGGAATAACGTTTAGTGCAAGGTAAAGCCAGCAAAGTTCGATCAAGGATAGTCCAAGGGTAAGAAATGGTGGTGTAGGAATAGAGATTGAAGAGTGTGGGGCGATTGCAATATGTGGTTGTGGATCTGCTTCTGTGGCTAGCACGCAAATAGTCACCTGGGTTGGGCGCCATCTTGGAAAGGTGACGTTTTGGGTCGTTACCCTTCTTCAAGTGCCACTGTACAGCCCTAATTGTGGGGGGTTTTCATAAAGCCACCAGCTGAGTCCAAGGAACATCTTTCCACCATTAGACCAGCATCAGAACTCTTAACGTCTGAGATTTGTGGGATATGGTGCATAAAGATGGCTTTATTGTCCCTTGCAATAGTTCACTCAACATGTGATGGGTCCAACTGATAATAGACAATAGACAATAGGTGCAGGAATAGGCCATTCGGCCCTTCGCCCAGCACCGCCATTCAATGTGATCATGGCTGATCATCCCCAATCAGTACCCCGTTCCTGCCTTCTCTCCATATCCCTTAACTGCGCTATCCCTAAGAGCTCAATCTAACTCTCTCTTGAAAGTATCCAGAGAACCGGCCTCCAACCCCGTCTGAGGCAGAGAATTCCACACACTTGCAACTCTCTGTGTGAAAAAGTTTTTCCTCTTCTCCGTTCCAAATGGCTTATCATTTATTCTTAAATTATGGCCTCTGAGACTCCCCCAACATCGGGAACATGTTTCCTGCCTCTAGAGTGTCCAAACCCTTACTAATCCTATATGTTTCAATAAAATCCTCTCTCATCCTTCTAAATTCCAGAGTATACATACCCAGCCTCTCCAATCTATCAACATATGACAGCCCGCCATTCCGGGAATTAACCTTGTGAACCTACGCTGCACTCCCTCAATAGCAAGAATGTCCTTCCTCAAGTTTGGAGACCAAAACTGCACACAATACTCCAGTTGTAGTCTCACTAAAGCCCTGTACAACTGCAGGAGGACCTCTTTGCTCCTATACTCAACTCCTCTTGTTATGAAGGCCAACATGCCATTCGCTTTCTTCACTGCCTGCTGTACCTGCATGTTTACTTTCAGTGACTGATGAACAAGGACCCCCAGATCCCATTGTACTTCCCCTTTTCCCAACTTGACACCATTTAGATAATAATCTGCCTTCTTGTTTTTGCCACCAAAGTGGATAACCCCACATTTATCCACATTAAACTGCATCTGCCATGCATCTGCCCACTCACCCAAGTCACCCTGCATCCTCATAGCATCCTCCTCACAGTTCACACTGCCACCCAGCTTTGTGTCATCTGCAAATTTGCTAATGTTACTTTTAATCCCTTCATCTAAATCATTGATGTATATTGTAAATAGCTGTGGTCCCAGCACTGAGCCTTGCGGTACCCCACTAGTCACTGCCTGCCATTCTGAAAGGGACCCGTTAATTCCTACCCTTTGTTTCCTGTCTGCCAACCAATTTTCTATCCATGTCAGCACTCTACCCCCAATACCATGTGCATAATGTGCATCTTGGTAGAATATTTACACCGGATTCATGTGTGATCATTGACTAACAATATCTGTTGGAATGCAAGTATCTTTGCAGCATTTACTGTAAGGACTTGGCACCAGGATCCTCTTAGATAGAAATGGAGGACCCAAAGTGCTGGAGTAACTCAGCGGGTCAGGCAGCATTACTGGTGAACATGGATAGGTGACGTTTCAGAGTGCTGGAGTAACTCAGCGTGTCAGGCAGCATCTGTGGAGAACACGGATAGGTGACGTTTCACAGAGTGTTGGAGTAACTCAGTGGGTCAGGCAGCATCTGTGGAGAACTTGGATAGGTGACGTTTCACAGAGTGCTGGAGTAACTCAGCGGGTCAGGCAGCATCACTGGAGAACATGGACAGGTGACATTTCTCCCGACCCGAAACGTCACCTATTCATGCTCTTCAGAGATGCTGCCTGACGCACTGAGTTACTCCAGCACGTTCTGCCTTTTTTTTTTGGTAAACTAGCATCTGCAGTTCCTTGTTTCTCATTTTCTTAAATACCCATTTTCTGCATCTGGTGCTAAAATACTGAGGTTTCAAATTAGCGCAGCAAGGTGACGCAGGGGTTGAGCTGTTGCCTCATTGCCCCAGAGACCTGGGTTGCATCCTGACCTTGGATGCTGTATGTGTGGAGTGCTCCGGTTTCCTCCCATATCCCAAAGACATGGAGGTTTGTAGGTTAATTAGCCCTCTGTAAATTGCCTCTAATGTGAATGCAAAGTGGGATAACCTAGAACTAGTGTGAACGGGCTGACATAGACTCGGTTGACCGAAGGGCCTGTTTCCATGCCCTATCCATGGTTGGCACAATGGTGTAGACTTGCTGCCTTAAGCCCCTGTCCCACTTAGGAAACCTGAACGGAAACCTCTGGAGACTTTGCGCCCCACCCAAGGTTTCCGTGCGGTTCCCGGAGGTTACAGGTGGTTGCCGGAGGTTGCAGGTAGTGGAAGCAGGTAGGGAGACTGACAAAAACCTGCAGGAACTTCTGGGAACCGCACGGAAACCCTGGGTGGGGCGCAAAGTCTCCAGAGGTTTCCGTTCAGGTTTTCTAAGTGGGACAGGGGCATAACAGCGCCAAGACCCGGTTTTGATCATGGCTGCGGATGCTGTCTGTCCGGAGTTTGCACGTTCTCCCTGTGACCGCGCGGGTTTGCCCCCCGGTGCTCCAGTTTCCGCCCACACTCCAAAGACGTTCAGAATTGTAGGCTAATTGGCTTCAGTAAAGATTTTAAATTGCCCCCTGTGTGTAGGATAGTGCAAGAGTGCAGGGATCACGAGTTGGTATAGACTCGGTGGGCCGAAGGGCCAGTTTCTGGGCTGTAACTCTGAAATAAACTAATCTAATGTCGAAACTCTAAACTGAAGAGAAGCTTATAAAGCGAGGAGGTGCGTTTAGCCCCTGGCTGTAGATTCTGACAGCCTGTGGGATTAAAATGAAAGGAAAATACTGTGACTTTCCCGAAACACCTTTTGGCAAGGGAGGGGAGAGGAGTAAGTGAATCATGCCTGACCATCAGCACATTACTCAGCCTTGCTAATAACATCTTATTTTGCTGCCATGTGGCTGATGTCATTCCAAAGTATGTTGAACAAATCAAATTTAAAAACGGCTAACTCCTTTCGATGAAAAATGACACCTTTTAAAATAATGAGCAAGGTGGTGTCAGAGAAAATTCAAATCACAGATGATTTGGGCTCTGAAAAAGATTATCCAACAATAGAATTTGTATAAACTGTGTATTGCCTCCATATCATCTACTATTCCTACACTCTTGTATGGTTGTGGCCTTGTATAATAAGATGTTTACTGAACTGTATTCAAAAAGGAATCTCACTGCACCTAGGTACTTGAAGTACCATTGAATAATTGAACCATTACATTCAGGCAACTGGGGATACTGTTGTATGAATTTACACGTTCGGAGCTTGCTAAAGAAATTTACTGGGTTGATATCATTGATTGGAGATGTGGAGAGAGTTGAGAAGCTGGGTTTGGTCTCTAAAGAGAGTAATTTAGTAGATAGACACAGAGTACTGGAGTAACTCAGCGGGACAGGCAGCATCTCTGGAGAGAAGGAATGGGTTGCGTTTCGGGTCAAGACCCTTCTTCAGACTGATGTCAGGGGAGGGGGCAGGACAGACAATAGACAATAGACAATAGGTGCAGGAGTAGGCCATTCAGCCCTTCGAGCCAGCACCGCCATTCAATGTGATCATGGCTGATCATCCCCAATCAGTACCCCATTCCTGCCTTCTCCCCATATCCCCTGACTCCGCTCTTTTTAAGAGCCCTATCTAGCTCTCTCTTGAAAACATCCATAGAAGTGGCCTCCACCGCCCTCTGAGGCAGAGAATTCCACAGACTCACCACTCTCTGTGAGAAAAAGTGTTTCCTCGTCTCCATTTTAAATGGCTTCTTCCTTATTCTTAAACTGTGGCCCCTGGTTCTGGACTCCCCCAACATCGGAAACATGTTTCCTGCCTCTAGTGTGTCCAAACCCTTAACAGTCGTATATGTTTCAATGAGATACCCTCTCATCCTTCTAAACTCCAGAGTGTACAAGCCTAGCTGCTTCATTCTCTCAGCATATGACAGTCCCGCCATCCCGGGAATTAACCTTGTAAACCTACGCTGCACTCCCTCAATAGCAAGAATGTCCTTCCTCAAATTAGGGGACCAAAACTGCACACAATACTCCAGGTGTGGTCTCACTAGGGCTTTGTACAATTGCAGAAGGACCTCTTTGCTCCTATATTCGATTCCTCTTGTTATAAAGGCCAACATGCCATTCGCTTTCTTCACTGCCTGCTGTACCTGCATGCTTACATTCATAGACTGATGAACAAGGACCCCTAGATCCCGTTGTACTTCCCCTTTTTCCAATTTGACGCCATTTAGATAGTAATCTGCCTTCCTGTTTTTGCTACCAAAGTGGATAACCTCACATTTATCCGCATTAAACTTCATCTGCCGTGCATCTGCCCACTCATCTAACCTGTCCAAGTTACCCTTCATTCTCATAGCATCCTCCTCATAGTTCACACTGCCACCCAGCTTTATGTCATCTGCAAATTTGATAATATTACTTTGAATCCCTTCATCTAAATCATTGATGTATATTGTAAATAGCTGCGGTCCCAGCACTGAGATAGAATGTATTCGGAGACAGTACGAACGGAGGGAGAACTGGGAAAGGGGTGGGGGTGGAGGACAGAGGGAAAGCAAGGGCTATTTAAGGTTAGAGGAGTCAATGTTCAGACTGCTGGGGTGTAAACTACCCAAGCAAAATATGAGGTGCTGTTCCTCCAATGTGCGCTGGGCCTTACTCTGACAATGGAGGAGGCCCAGGACAGAATTTGTAGGACGGGACAGGACATTGATTAAGTAGAGATGCTGAATGTAATGAATGATTTGACAATGCAAAGAAGAAGGATGGATAACACAAGGATACAGGTTGAAGATAATTGGCCAAAGAACCAGAGGACTTGTCAGCAGAATGTATTCTGTGCAGCAAGTTAGTGCAATCTAAAGTGCACCACCTGAGAGGATGGCGGAAGTAGAATCAATCACAACCTTTAAAAGCAAATTGAATGTACTCTTGAAAAAACACAAGAAAAAATAACTGCAGGGCCGTGGGAAGGGGCAGGATAATGGCAAGTCTCTTTAAAACTGGTGGCGCAGCGGTAGAGTTGCTGCTTTACAGCGAATGCAACGCCGGAGACACGGGTTCAATCCCTGACTACGGGTGCTGTCTGTACGGAGTTTGTACGTTCTCCCCGTGATCTGCCTGGGTTTTCAACGAGATCTTCACTTTCCTCCCACACTCCAAAGTCGTACAGGTTTGTAGGTCAATTGGCTTGGTGTCAATGTGTAAATTGGCCCGAGTGTGTGTAGGATAGTGTTAATGTGTGGGGATCCCTGGTCGGTGGGTCGAAGGGCCTGTTTCCGCGCTGTGTCTCTAAACTAAACTAAAAAACTAAAACTACAGGTGGAACGGCCACTTTGACCACCGTACCATTCTATTCATGTCTGAGTGTGAATAAAGGTAGCGAAACACATAAATACTGTGAGCTGCAGAAGGTTTGATTCCTCTCAGGTCATCGTGACCTCTGCTAAAATATTACTCAGGCTTGCTCTCTCTCAGATGATTTAGTGGCCCACCTGGCCCATAAACTAGTCCGATTTAAAACAGAAGCACAGAAGGGCAGCTTGGACTATTTATTCTGCCCAGATAGAAATCTATGACCTCATGCCCTGATAATTTATCAAAATGTTATTCGAGTCCTAGAGTCATACAGCATGGAAACAGGCCCTTCAGCCCAACTTGCCCATGCTGACCATAGTATCCCATCTATGCTAGTCCCACATGCCCGCGTTTTGCCCATATCTCCCTAAGCCTTTGCTATCCATGTATCTATCCATAGGTCCTTTAAATGCTGTTATAGTACCTGCCACAACTACAGTACCTCCTCCGGCAGCTCGTTCCGTACACCCACCACCATCTGGGTGGACATGTTGCCCCTTGTGTTCCTATTAAATCTTTCCCTTCTCACCTTAAAGCTAGGCCCTTCCTGATTCCCCTACTCTGGGTAAAAGACTCTGTGCATTCACCCCATCCGTCTGTCTGTCTGTCTGTCTGTCTGTCTGTCTGTCTGTCTGTCTGTCTGTCTGTCTGTCTGTCTGTCTGTCTGTCTGTCTGTCTGTCTTCTATCTGTCTGTCTGTCTGTCTGTCTGTCTGTCTGTCTGTCTGTCTATCTATCTATCTATCTATCTATCTATCTATCTATCTATCTATCTATCTATCTATCTATCTATCTATCTATCTATCTATCTATCTATCTACCTATCTATCTATCTCTGATCTTGTGCTCTTCCGGTTTGCACGGTTTTTCTATTTGCGCAAAAACGGTACGCGATAGCACTACGATTCTTCGCCAGCTCACTCACCGTTTTCCTGTGCTGCGGGTGCGACAAGTTTTGATCCAATCGGTGGTCTATTGTAAAAGTTAGCGAGGTTTAAAAATCTTAAAAACCGCACGTGTGCAGATCGATCTCCTCTCCTGCCAGTCAGCGACACGCAGATTGGTCTCTTCTCCTGTCACTCCCCGGGATGGTCCGCCCCTTCCTGCGCCTTTACTGGAGCTGAGGGACGCTGTAGGTGGCCAGCGGAGGTCTCCAACCAGACACAATTTTCAGAGGGACCGGAAGCGGCGCGGAGTCGGAGATGTCGCTGATGTCGCCAAACGGAAAGCGGAGACTCTGATCCCGGCGGAGGAGAACGACTAGCGTTCCAGCAACCGCTGTGAGTCCCCATCGCACTGCCTGCCCCTTCCCCTCTGGTCCCCCACGCTGGCTCCTGCCCCACTCCCTGGTGATACCCACTCTCCCCATGGCTCTTCCCCCATCTTTTCTCCGAGCTCTCTCCCCGCCACACCCCTCTCCTCCAATAAACCCCCCCGCCCACACACCCCCAGCCCCCACAAACCCCCTCACCCACACACCACCCTCCCCCCACAAACCCCATGCCCCTACCCCCCCCCCACAACCCCTCCATGCCCCTCTCCCCCCACAAACCTCCCACCCCAAACACCCCCTCCTCCCACAAAGCCCCTTGCTCACACCCCCCCTTCCCCGCCTCCACAGCCCTCCCCCCCCCCCCACAATGAGCCGCGCCTGCACAGTTAGGGGCTATGCGTGAGTGGTGGAATATTGTGTTGGGGGAACGGGTTGCATTGGGGGAATGGGTGAGTGGTGGAATATTGTGTTGGGGGAACGGGTTGCATTGGGGGACCAGGCCTACCCTGTGACTGGGACCCAACGGGTCCCACTTAGTCTAGTTGTTATTAAATATGTTGCAAGTGATTAACAATGTGGCTTACTCTGCCACCCTGGACCATCAATGGCTTCATAGCAGCTGTGAGTCACCTCCAGATTGAGGGACAGTTTCTTCCCAGCTGTTATCAGGCAACTGAATCATCCTACAACAACCAGAGAGCAGTGCTGAACTACTATCCACCTCATTGGAGACCCTTGGACTATCGTTGATCAGTCTTTGCTGGCTTTACCTTGCACTAAAGGTTATTCCCTTATCATAGATCTATACACTGTAAATGGATCGATTGTAAGTGGTGGAATATTGCGTTGGGGAATGGGTTGCGTTGGGGGACCAGGCCTCCCGTGTGACATGATTGTAATCATGTATTATGTTTTGGCTGACTGGATAGCACGCAACACAAGCTTTTCACTGTACCTCGGTGCATTGACAATAAACGACACTAAACTAGACTCCATGCTGTTGCATAAATGTGCTGTGGTTTAACACACATGCCCCAACCAAAACAGTGAGATTACTTGTTTAAGAAGGAACTGCAGATGCTGGAAAATCAAAGGTAGACAAAAATGCTGGAGAAACTCAGCGGGTGCAGCAGCGTCTATGGAGCGAAAGAAATAGGCAACGTTTCGGGCCAAAATCATTCTTCAGTCTGATGTAGGATTTCACTGCATTTAAATTGGTTGGTATGGACTTGGTCAAGTCGAGAGTCAAGAGAGTTTATTGTCATGTGTCACAGATAGGACAATGAAATTCTTGCTTTGCTTCAGCACAACAGAACATAGTAGGCATGAATACAGAACAGATCAGTGTGTCCAGATACCATTGCTAGAATGTTGCCTGGGTTTCAGCACCTGTTCCAGAGAAAGGTTGAACAAGATAGGTCTTTATTCTTTGGAGCGCAGAAGGTTAAGGGGGGACTTGATAGAGGTCTTTAAAATTATGAGAGGGATAGACAGAGTTGACGTGGATAAGCTTTTTCCATTGAGAGTAGGGAAGATTCAAGTCAAGTCAAGTCAAGTTTATTTGTCACATACACATACGAGATGTGCAGTGAAATGAAAGTGGCAATGCTCGTGGACTTTTGTGCAAAAAGACAAACAACCAAACAAACTATAAACACAATCATAACACACATATACCTTTACATAGATTCAAACAAGAGAACATGGTTTGAGAATTAAGGGACAAAAGTTTAGGGGTAACATTTGGGGGAACTTCTTTACTCAGAGAGTGGTAGCTGTGTGGAATGAGCTTCCAGTGGAAGTGGTGGAGGCAGGTTCGATTTTATCATTTAAAAATAAATTGGATAGGTATATGGACGGGAAAGGAATGGAGGGTTATGGTCTGAGTTCAGGTAGATGGGACTAGGTGAGAGTAAGTGTTCGGCACGGACTAGAAGGGCCGAGATGGCCTGTTTCCGTGCTGTAATTGTTATATGGTTATATGGTTATATGATGGGCCTGACAGGCCAAAGGGCATGTTTCCATGCTGTAACTATAAACAGAAGCTTCATGAAGCGATACAGTAGGAGTGGTGTTCATGTCCTATTTATGTCGAATGGAATATACTTACTACAAAGTACAGGTGTTTGTGTTTCCTCTCTTTGAAATCTGTTTCTCTTTCCTGAAGTTGATAAATCCTTTTTGCTTCACTGTTCCAAAAAGCCCTCTGGACCATAAACAAATCATTCTTGAGGACACAAAGTGCTGGAGTAACTCAGCAGGTCAGGCAGCATCTCTGGAGAACATTAACTGAGCATTGTGAAGCCAGAGGAAGGAATACAGGTGGAAGGGGAGAGGGAAGGGGAGAAATGGGTGCAAGTCCAGGTGGGGCCCAGGGAAGAGAGGGGTGGGAAAGGTTGGGGTGGGTTTGTTCCTAACACTGGAGAATTTAATGTTCATACCGTTACATTGTAAGCTGCCCAAGTGGAATAGGAGGTGCCGTCCCTCCAATTTGTGTGTGGCTTCGCCCTGGCCTCATTCTTAGAAATATAGAAACATAGAAAAATAGGTGCAGGAGTAGGCCATTCAGCCCTTCGAGCCAGCACCGCCGTTCAATGACCCGGGGCAGCCGGCAGCCTGAAGTCGCAGCCTGAAGCCGCGGTCTGCAGAGCTCCAGCTGGTGCGGCGTCTACAGCCCGGGATCTCACGTTGGGGACCCGGGGGAAGAAGAAGCCATCACTGCCGGCCCGCGGCCGACTTCTACCGCGGGTCCAGCATGGACTTACCATCACCCCTGGAGGGGAGTTTCGACCGCCGGCCCTGCAGTCTACGGTGCTTCTGGCTGCGGCGGGGACTTTAAATCTTGACCGCCGGTCTGCGGCCTACAACAACTTAAAGCCACGGTCTCCGGTGAGGAAGAGCCATATAACAATTACAGCACGGAAACAGGCCATCTCGACCCCTCTAGTCCGTGCCGAACACATAGTCTCCCCTAGTCCCATATACCTGCGCTCAGACCATAACCCTCCATTCCTTTCCCATCCATATAACTATCCAATTTATTTTTAAATGATAAAAACGAACCTGCCTCCACCACCTTCACTGGAAGCTCATTCCACAGAGCTACCACTCTCTGCGTAAAGAAGTTCCCCCTCATGTTACCCCTAAACTTCAGTCCCTTAATTCTCAAGTCATGTCCCCTTGTTTGAATCTTCCCTACTCTCAGTGGGAAAAGCTTTTCCACGTCAACTCTGTCTATCCCTCTCATCATTTTAAAAACCTCTATCAAGTCCCCCCTTAACCTTCTGCGCTCCAAAGAATAAAGCCCTAACTTGTTCAACCTTTCTCTGTAACTTAGTTGCTGAAACCCAGGCAACATTCTAGTAAATCTCCTCTGTACTCTCTCTATTTTGTTGACATCCTTCCTATAATTAGGCGACCAAAATTGTACACCATACTCCAGAATTGGCCTCACCAATGCCTTGTACAATTTTAACATTACATCCCAACTTCTATACTCAATGCTCTGATTTATAAAGGCCAGCACACCAAAAGCTTTCTTTACCACCCTATCTACATGAGATTCCACTTTCATGGAACTGTGCACAGTTATTCCCAGATCCCTCTGTTCACCTACATTCTTCAATTCCCTACCATTTACCATGTACGTCCTATTTTGATTTGTCCTGCCAAGATGTAGCACCTCACACTTATCAGCATTAAACTCCATCTGCCATCTTTCAGCCCACTCTTCCAACTGGCATAAATCTCTCTGATTCCCAGTCCAGCCGATCCTGGACTGACTCTGGACTCTGGTCCTGACCACGGGGGGGAAATGGAGGAGGACTGGCCAAATGTTGTGCCTTCCACCACAGTGATGAATGCTGTGGTGGATGTTTGTGTTACAGTTTTATTGTGGTTGTGTGTTCTTTATTATTGTATCGCTGCAGACAACCCAAATTTCCACCAGCCTGGCTGTGTGGCAATAAATTATATCTAATATCTAATCTAATCTAATCATGGCTGATCATCCAAAATCAATACCCCATTCCTGCTTTCTCCCCACATCCCTTGATTCCTTTCGCCCCAAGAGCTAAATCTCTCTCTCTTCAAAACATCCAATGAATTGGCCTCCACTGCCTTCTCGAATTCAAGATACATTTATTTGTCATGTGCCAGTTAGCACAGTGAAATGTGTGTTCACCATACAGACATACAATTAAAATAAAGTACACGGTAGAGCCCAACATAAAACATCCCCACACAGCAGAATCAAAGTTTCCCACTGTGAGGGAAGGCCCCAAAGTCAGTCTCTTCCTCTGTTGTTCTTAATGTTCACCCGTGGTCGGGGCCTCCTGAGCCCTCTGCAATCGCCGCTACAGGTGGCCCGATGTTCAGGCCCGCTCGCCGGGATGGAACTCCGACGTCGGACCGGGAGAACATCCTCCGTGGCTTGGATCTCCGAGTCGGCCGCTTCCTACCAGAGTCCGCGGCTGCCCGAGTCCACTAGGCGGTGATTCACGCTGGCGGCCCTCGGCAATGGGTCCCAGGGACTCCGCCATGTTGAGGTCAGTGCCGCCCGCGTTGGGAGCTCTTCAAACCTCAGCTCCACGATGTTGGCCCAGCACTCCGGAGCTTCAAACGGCGATCCAGGTAGGCATCGCTCCGCTCCACGGTGAATGCAGCGCTGTGACTCCGCTGCTGAAGCTCTGGTCCGGGTCCTTGGCAGGAAAGGCCACTCCGCTCCAGTTGGCAGGCCGCGCGCGAGGAGGGGGGGCGAGGACGCGACTCGGAGAATAGTCGCATCCTCGCCAGGAAGCGACTGGGAAACGGTTTCCCCCTTACCCTATCCCCCTCCCCCACATAGAAAAAGCAAACAAACTCCAAACACACACTTTTAGGACAAACTAAAATTTAAAAAATATATAATTGCGGCGCCCCTAGTGGCAGAGAATCCCACAGATTCACTACTCTCCGGGTGAAGACATTTTTCCTCATTTCAGTTCTAAATGGCCTACCCCTTATTCTTAAACTGTGACCCTTGTTTCTGGACTCCCCCAACTTCGGGAACATTTTTCCTGCTTCTTGCCTGTCCAATCCCTTAAGAATTTTAAATGTTTCTCTAAGATACCCTCTCATCCTTCTAAATTACAGTGAATATGTATATACCTTGTCGATCCATTCTTTCATCATATGACAGTCCCGCCATCCCTGGAATTAACCTGGTGAACCTACGCTGCACTCCCTCAATAGCAATAATGTCCTTCCTCAAATTAACAGACAATACTCCAGGTGTGGTCTCACCAGGGCCCTGTACAACTGCAGTAGGGCCTCCTTGCTCCTACCCTCAAATCCTCTTGCAATGAAGGCCAACATACTATTAGCTTTCTTCCCTGCTTATCTGTGTGGCGGATAATAATAGTGGAAGTTCAGATGCTGTGAATCTCATCGAGGCAGCAGCCACAGGCACTTTCATGTGCTGGTGAAGCAAAATGGAGAGACTAAACGACAGAGGGGAAATTTGAGTTTCAAGTACAATTCCCGTCGTATAATTTGGAATTTTTTAACAGAGCTTAAAAATAAATCAATATTTGGCTTATTTAATTGTTGCTGTGCGTACAAAGGCACACTCTGTTCTGGAGATGATTGCTAAAGGATTTGTTGGAATCTTCCTGGATTGTAAGGCCTGGAAGCTCTGCTGCTGATCAAAATATCTCCTACCTTTTTGCATTTGAGGTCACTTTGCTCATTTTGGTCCTCAGGACATTTTGAACGCAATACAAAATCAATTCATGCAACTATGTCCTTGCTGCAAATCCACTCTGATTCGAGCAGCAGCCAAATAACATCAGGGGGTAAAACCTACCAAATATTTTGGAATTGTTTACAGTTCCAATTCCAATTCCCAACAAGTTGCATTGCACAAAACCCCTGCAAAATCTGTGGACAGTTTTGGATCATTACTGCTATTCCCCTTTTGATCAAGGCTTCCAGGTAGTTTGTGCGGTACCAGGACTTTTATGGTAGTCAACTCATAGTGTCATAGTAGAAACAGGCCCTTCGGCCCAACTTGCCCGCACCGGCCAACATGTCTGAAGAAGGGTCCCAACCCAAAACATCACCCTTTCCTTCTCTCCAGAGAAGCTACCTGTCCTGCTAAGTTACTCCAGCATTCTGTGTCTACCCCCCATCTACACTAGTTCCATCTGCCTGCGTTTGGCCCATATCCCTCTAAACCTGTCCTATCCGTGTACCTGTCTATGGCAGATACTCATGGCAATGATTTCTTTAAAAGAAATACAGTAACAATAAGCATGTTAAAACTATGCCGATGTAGATGGATAGACACAAAAATCTGGAGTAACGGCAGGACAGGCAGCATCTCTGGAGAAAAGGAGTAGGTGATGTTTCACGTCGAGACCCTTCTACAGACTGAGAGTTAGGGGGAAGGGAGATGAGAGATATAGATGGGGATGTCAAGGGATGTAGTGCAGGGTTAAACCTAAACCCTTTACTTTGGCACCACACTGCATCTTACCAGCTGGTGTTTATTTGGCATTCCATGTGGATATTCCTGCAACCAATTGTAAATTGTCCAAAAGAGAGATCTGCAATAGCATTGCTATAATTGGGCTTCTTTTGGCATAGATGAGGTTGAAGACTGGTGAGGGAGGGCGGAGGGGGAGACCAGGCAGGCCGGGGGGGCGGGGAACTATCTAGATAGTTTCATGTGAAGTGTACCAAGGAACAGAATTGCTCATAGGTTTGCATGGCATAGAACCAGGCCCTTTGGCCCACAACATATAGGCCAACCATAGAAAATGAATGAAAGATATATCCATCAGATCCTCTTTCCATTTCCTCCTTCTCACCGTAAGTCTCTAGTTTTAGACACCCACACCATGGTGAACAAAATGTGAGACGTGAAAAGGGTAGTTTGTTAGGACCACACTTCAGTGGTGTCACTAGCTCTCTTAGGTGGGAGATTGCAACCTTCACGTGGCCCGCCCTGTTGTGTGGAATGCAATCAACCTGGCGTGCACAATCAAATAAGATCAAATAGAACAAGTTGTCCTACAACTTTAGGCTGTGCACGCCATATGCAAGAAGAAGAAGAAGACTAGCTCTCTTGACTCTAGAAGAATGAGATGAAACATTTACAATTCCACCAGGACAGGGTGGATGCAGAGTTAAGGGGCTGCCCCACTTGGACGTCATTTGCGCCTCATTTACGCGTCATATGTAAAATAGGTCGATGCGCCATGATGCGTGGGGTGCACATGCGTTGTGCATGGTGAGGCGTGGAATCGAAAGCGGTGGCGCGCGGAATCGCACAGCGCTCCAGGATTTCATAGAGTAACGAAATCCTTGCACGCCACCTGCGTGACGTATTGCGTACACACGCTGACGCATTGGCGTCGCACGCTGACGCATTGGCGTCGCACGCTGCCATCCCGACGTCTCACGTCACCGTGCGTAACCATGCGTCGCCGCGCGCCGCAGGGTATTCTAATGACGTCACGCGCACCAGACGGCTGTGCTGACGCATGATGACGCGTGATTTGCGCGCGATGTCGCACATAATGACCTGTCGACCTATTTTACATATGACCCGTAAATGAGGCACAAATGGCAGCCAAGTGGGACAGGCCCTTTAATGTTCTCCTTAACTGAGGTGTCTAGAACCAGGGATCGAAGTCTCAAAGCAAGTGGCAGGGCATTCAGCAATGAGTTGAGTAGAAATTTCTTCACCCATAATGTGGCGAATCTGTGGAATTTTTCACCAAAGAGGCTGGTGGACGCTAGGTTGTTTAGTTTAGTTTTTTTAGTTTAGAGATACAGTGCGGAAACAGGCCCTTCGGCCCACCGGGTCCGCGCCCACCAGCGATCCCCGCACATTAACACTACCCTACACCCACTAGGGACAATTTTTACACTTATACCAAGCCAATTAACCTACAAACCTGTACGTCTTTGGAGTGTGGGAGGAAACCGAAGATCTCGGAGAAAACCCACGCAGGTCACGGGGAGAATGTACAAACTCCGTACAGACAGCATCCGTAGTCAGGATCAAACCCGGGTCTCTGGCGCTGCAAGCACTGTAAGGCAGCAACTCTACCGCTGCGCCACCGTGCCACCCGGTCATTTGTCAACATTATGGAAATCAAGAGTATCTGCTTCATTCTGAACAGAGGAATTCTTTGCCACAAAGGGCTGTGGAGGCCAAGTCAGTAGATATTTTTAAGGCGGAGATAGATAGATTTGATTAGTACGGCTGTCAAGGGTTGTTGGGAGAAGGCAGGAGGATGGGGTTAGGAGGTGAGATAGGTCAGCCATGATTGAATGGCGGAGAAGACTTGATGGGCTGAATGGCCTAATTCTGCTTCTATTCCTTATGACCTTATTAATCAGCCACGATCTTATCGAACGTAGGAGAATGACAGAGGATGAGTGGTGGGAATGCAAATGTCCGTGTCTTCCTGCTATTTTCTATGCTCTTATACATTATAGTTCATTAGTAGCTGAGGACATGACCTCTAATGTATTCTCCTTTAAACCAGCCTGTTTAATGCTGCTGACTCACTGTTGCCTTGTCATCTTGTTTGTAATGTGTGCACATGAAATGCTTGCCTTCGTTGAAGAGTTGTTTAGGTGTGTGCGTTAACAGCAGTGCTGTGTGTAGGTGTAGGGGGTATTTGACATGCATGGCAGGTTTGTGGCTGTTTGTGACTTTGACTACTTGTGTGAGATGTGATTCTTGCAAAGTCCATGTTAGGCAGTGATCTCTTCCCTCATTGTTGGTGCATGTCCACCCTTGACAGCTATCTGGCTTCACAAAAAACCCAGGGCCTTCCTCAATGTCACCAGTAACTCCTTCCTATCCCTGTCCCCATCTCTGCTGTGACAGGAGGCACCTCATATTTCACTTGAGCAGCTTACAATCCGGCGATATGAATCTTGATTTCTCTAACTTCAAGTAACCCTCGCTTTCCCACTCTCAAGGGATATGGGGAGAAGGCAGGCACGGGTTATTGATTGGGGACGATCAGCCATGATCACAATGAATGGCGGTGCTGGCTCGAAGGGCCGAATTGCCTCCTCCTGCACCTATTTTCTATGTTTCTATGTTTCTCCATCCCTCCCCTTCCTAATTCTCCGACTAGTTCACTATCCTCCTGATTAATTTTACTGTTTGTATGCCTCGTTATCACCTTCCCCTCAGCCAACAATGAACCATTCTATATTTCCCGAAGCATTGTCTGCTTTGACCTGTCATTTTCACACCTACCCCTTCCTTATCTCTAGATTCCCACTCCCCTGACTCTCAGTCTGTTGAAGGGTCTTGACCCGAAACGTCACCCATTCCTTTTCTCCAGAGATGCTGCCTGACCCGCTGAGTTACTCCAGCTGTTTGTATCTATGTGGTATGGTGGGTTGCTTTTCAGATGAGAAGCCTGTGGCTAGTGGTTTGCTGCAAATAATCCATATAACCATATAACAATTACAGCACGGAAACAGGCCATCTCGGCCCTTCTAGTCCGTGCCGAACACTTACTCTCACCTAGTCCCATCTACCTGCACTCAGACCATAACCCTCCATTCCTTTCCCGTCCATATACCTATCCAATTTATTTTTAAACGATAAAATCAAACCTGCCTCCACCACGTCCACTGGAAGCTCATTCCACACAGCCACCACTCTCTGAGTAAAGAAGTTCCCCCTTATGTTACCCCTAAACTTTTGTCCCTTAATTCTCAAGTCATGTCCTCTTGTTTGAATCTTCCCTACTCTCAATGGAAAAAGCTTATCCACGTCAACTCTGTCTATCCCTCTCATCATTTTAAAGACCTCTATCAAGTCCCCCCTTAACCTTCTGCGCTCCAAAGAATAAAGACCTAACTTGTTCAACCTTTCTCTGTAACTTAGTTGCTGAAACCCAGGCAATATTCTAGTAAATCTCCTCTGTACTCTCTCTATTTTGTTGACATCTTTCCTATAATTTGGCGACCAGAATTGTACACCATATTCCAGAATTGGCCTCACCAATGCCTTGTACAATTTTAACATTACATCCCAACTTCTATACTCAATGTTCTGATTTACTTATCCGTTTTTACTTATTATATCAATTGATGATTTGGATGAGAATATAGGTGGCATGTTTAGTAAGTTTGCAGATGACTCCAAAATTGGGGGCATAGACGAGATTGGAAAAGGGTTTTTGATGTTACACAGATCAGGACGCAGATGAACTGGAAAGTGGGGAAGGGAATGGCAGATGGAATTTAAACCAGACAAAGGTGGAGATGCAATTTGGAAAATAAACCAGGGCAGGACCTACACAGTGAATGGCAGAGCCATGGGGAGCGTAGTTGAACATAGAGACCTAAAGGTGCAAATACAGCAACAACAGACTGGTTCACAGGAGATCCTTCTTCCCTGTGGCTATCCCCTGTACAACCCCTCGTGCTTCTGTCATGGGGTAGACATAGAAACATAGAAAATAGGTGCAGGAGTAGGCCATTCGGCCCTTCGAGCCTGCACCGCCATTCAACATGATCGTGGCTGATCATCCAACTCAGTATCCTGTACCTGCCTTCTCTCCGTACCCCCTGATCTCTTTAGCCACAAGGGCCACATCTAACTCCCTCTTATATATAGCCAATGAACTGGCCTCAACTACCTTCTGTGGCAGAGAATTCCAGAGATTCACCACTCTCTGTGTGAAAAATGTTTTCCTCATCTCGGTCCTAAAAGATTTCTCCCTTATCCTTAAACTGTGACCCCTTGTTCTGGACTTCCCCAACATCGGGAACAATCTTCCTGCATTTAGCCTGTCCAACCCCTTAAGAATTTTGTAAGTTTCTATAAGATCCCCCCTCAATCTTCTAAATTCTAGCGAGTACAAGCCGAGTCTATCCAGTCTTTCTTCAGATGAAAGTCCTGATATCCCAGGAATCAGTCTGGTGAACCTTCTCTGTACTCCCTCTATGGCAAGAATGTCTTTCCTCAGATTAGGAGACCAAAACTGTACGCAATACTCCAGGTGTGGTCTCACCAAGACCCTGTACAACTGCAGTAGAACCTCCCTGCTCCTATACTCAAATCCTTTTGAAATGAATGCTAACATACCATTCGCTTTCTTCACTGCCTGCTGCACCTGCATGACTACTTTCAATCATTGGTGGACCACTGACTCCCCTCCCCAACCGTTGCACATTCCCAATCCTGGACTTTCCGCTCGTCACTTTAATTTCATGTTTCACTAGATCTAGTGCATGTTTCACTAGACCGTTGGGTCTGTTCCCTACCCGTAGCCCCCACGGGAGGCGTGGTCCTCCAGCTCAAGCCGTTCCCGAACGTAAGATTCCAGCACTCCCCTTGCCTCCCTCAGCAATGCTCTTTAAAAAAAATTCCAATTGCTCCTGCCCTGCGTGTTGCAATAACAATTCTCCCTCCCCCTGCTAGCTGAGCCATTGTGACGTCATCAGTTGAAGCTGGTCATTTTGAAATTCATTCAAGTATTTTGATTTTTAAAAACTTTAATCAGTAGTAAGTAGAGAAATAAAGCATAAAATGTTCAGTGAAAGTGACCTCTGCATAGAGGGGAAAAGTGTGAATCAGAATATGTAAAAATCTTGAGAAAGTTGCCACTTTTAAAGCTTTAATTGCGAATATCATATCAAATATAGGATTAAATCTTTAGTGAAGACGGTCACTGCTAGTGAGCCATTGTGATATCATCAGTGAATGCTGGTCGTTTTAAATTTAAAGTCTTTTGATGTTTTTAAACCTTACTTACTTTTAATCAGTAATGTCAGGAAATAAAGCATTAAATGTTCAGTGAAGGCGATCTCTGCCGAGGGGAAAAATGTGAATCAGAATATGTAAAAATCTTGTGAAAATTCTCGTAGAATTGGCATTTAACGTGTCAAATATAGGACAAAATCTTCATTGAGGCTGATTTCTGCTATCCGAGCCATTGTGACATCATCAGTTGAAGCTGGTAGTTTTAATTTCAAAGTCTTTTGACTTTTTTATACTTTTAATTAGTAATGAATCGAGAATAAGTAAAAAAATAAAGCATAAAATGTTCTGATAAGGTGAACCAGGCCTCAACGGGAAAAATGTCAATTGGAATATGTAAAAATATAATCGTTACCGCTTAATTAAGTTAGAGACGGTGCTGCAAAGATTCAGCAAAACGTAATGTGGATGGGGGCCTTAAATTGTAAAGAGAGATTGGACAGGCTGAGTCTGTTTTGCTTAGAACAATGGAGGGTGTGAGAGGTTACATGATAGAGGTATATAAAATTATGAGAGGAAAAGCCGAATTTTGTTTACCATGGTGGGGGTGTGTAATGGGGGGCTTAAGGTGAGAAGGAGGCAATGTCAAGAGGATCTGATGGATGTATTTTTCACCCATTTTCTATGATTGGCATATACAGTGCATTCAGAAAGTATTCAGACCCCTTCACTTTTTCCACATTTTGTTACGTTACAGCCTTATTCTAAAATGGATTAAATTCTTTTTTTTTTATCAGCAATCTACACACAATAGCCCACAATAAAAAAGTGAAAACAGGTGTTGAGAAATTTTTGCAAAATAATTAAAAATAAATAACTGAAATATCACATTTACATAAGTATTCAGACCCTTTACTCAGTACTTTATTGAGGCACCTTTGGCAGTGATTACAGCCTCAAGTCTTCTTGGGTATCACGCTACAAGCTTGGCACACATGTATTTGGGTAATTTCTCCCATTCTTCTCTGCAGATCCTCTCAAGCTCTGTCAGGTTGGATGGGGAGTGTTGATGCACAGCTATTTTCAGATCCCTCCAGAGATTTTCGATCGGGTTCAAGTCCGGGCTCTGGCTGGGCCACTTACGGACATTCACAGACTTGTCACGAAGCCACTCCTGCGTTGTCTTGGACGTGAGCTTTAGGTCGTTGTCCTGTTGGAAGGTGAACCTCTGCCCCAGTCCGAGGTCCTGAACGCTCTGGAGCAGGTTTTCATCAAGGATCTCTCTATACTTTGCTCCGTTCATCTTTACCTCGATCCTGACTAGTCTCCCAGTTCCTGCCGCTGAAAAACATCCCCACAGCATGATGCTGCCACCACCATGCTTCACCGTAGGTATGGTATTGGCCAGGTGATGAGCGGTGCCTGGTTTCCTCCAGACGTGACACTTGGCATTCAGGCCAAAGAGTTCAATCTTGGTTTCATCAGGCCAGGGAATCTTGTTTAGGTGCCTTTTGGCAAACTCCAAGCGGGCTGTCATGTGCCTTTAACTGAGGAGTGGCTTCTGTCTGGCCACTCTACAATAAAGGCCTGATTGGTGGAGTGCTGCAGATATAGTTGTCCTTCTGGAAGTTTCTCCCATCTCCACAGAGGAACTCTGGAGCTCTGTCAGAGTGACCATCGGGTTCTTGGTCACCTCCCTGAATATGTTAGTAAGTCTCTATCCTAAGGCCCTTCTCCCCCGATTGCTCAGTTTGGCCGGGCGACCAGCTCTATGAAGAGTCCTGGTGGTTTCAAAGTTCTATTTAAGAATGACGGAGGCCACTGTGCTCTTCGGGACCTGCAATGCTCCAAAAAATGTTTTCCCCAGATCTGTGTCTCAACACAATCCTTGGGTATCAAGGATTTTTCAAGTCCTTACCTTCCCGGAGAAGTGATGATTTATTGGATCAAATTCTCCGGGCTCTGCGGCCTACCATCACTGGAGCTGGGAGCCGCCTCAGACTGTCGTGAGCCCCACCGCGGGGCGTGGACACACCTGTCTCGGAGGTCTACAGACAATTCCTTCGTCTTCATGGCTTGGTTTCTGCTCTGACATGCACTGTCAACTGTGGGACCTTATATAGACAGGTGTGTGCCTGAATACTTACGTAAATGTGATATTTCATTTATTTATTTTTAATTATTTTGCAATAATTACTAAACACCTGTTTTCGCTTTTATATTATGAGGTGTTTTGCGTAGATTGATGATAAAAAAAAATGACTGTAACCAATTTTAGAATAAGGCTGTAATGTAACAAAATGTGGAAAAAGTGAAGGGGTCTGAATACTTTCTCAATGTACTGTATATGTTAGGCCAAAGGCCCTGTTTCTAGGCCATGCAAATCTATGAATCAAAAGCTTTTCACTGTACCTCGGTACACTTGACATTAAATTAAACTAATCTAAACTAAACTAAACTAGACTTTATGAGAAAGGTTGCCTAGAAGCACATCTGCAATGACACAAATCAATGATGCTGACAAGAATAGTGTTCAATTACTTCACAACAGTCTGTGTAAAAGTTCCCCAAATGTACAGGATGTGTATGAAGGAACTGCCTGGGAAGATGACGGTGCCTCGTGGCAGCGGCCTCTGCAGTCCGTCTGACTTTTAATTTTTTTAATTTTTGTCCTGTTGAGTGTATAGTTTGGTTATGGTTTTTATATTGTTTTTAGCTGTGTATATGTGCGGGGTGGGGGGGATTTTAAAATCTCTTCCCTGTACGGGTGACCCGACCTTTTCCCTGTCGGGTCTCCATTGACGTTGGGGCCTAGCACCGTGGAGAGGCCTCCAACCGGAATGACCTGGGGACTCCAGTCGCGTAGCCTGCAGACTCACCATCGTGGAGCTGGCCGGCCTCGGAGCGTGGAGAGCTGTGGTGGCGCGCGGCTGCGACCCGACTCCGGAGCTCGGAGGCTCTGGCCGCAGGTCCGGGGGACAGGAACATCGGGAGCTCGCGGGTCCCTGGTGGGAGACCGCTTTTCGGAGCTCCCGCAACAGCAACTTCTCCCGCCCGAATTGCGGGATTGAAAACGACCCGGAGCGGGGCCTTACATCGCCCGGCACGGCCTTAACGGCCGCGGGACTTGCCATCACCCGCCGGGGGCTTTAACATCAGAATCAGAATCAGATTTTATTAGTCAAGTATGTTTTGCAACATACGAGGAATTTTATTGGCCAGGTCAGTCATACAATTAAAAGCAACAGATCACTCAAAAACATATTTAACATGAACATCCGCCACAGTGACTCCTACACATTCCTCACTGTGATGGAAGGCAAAATAAAGTTCAAGTCTCTTCCTTTGTTCTTCCTTGGTCGTGGGCTCGAGCCCCCGTTGACGGGACGGTTTTAACTCCCGTAGATGATGGCGTTCTGGCCCTCCGCGTCGAGGGGTTCAGCTCCTGCATCTGGACGAACCTTCTGCGGCGTTGGAGCTCCCGACTCGGCCTCACCCGAGACTTCGAGCCCTTGTTGGTAAGCCCACGGTGGTCGCGGTGGGAGTGATCCCAGGCAAGGGATCTGCTCCGATGGTAAGTCCACGCCCCGCGGTGGGGCTCACGACAGTCTGAGGCGGCTCCCAGCTCCAGTGATGGTAGGCCGCAGAGCCCGGAGAATGTGATCACTTCTCCGGGAAGGTAAGGACTTGAAAAAAAGTTTCCCTCGAACCCCTCCCCCTGCCCCCACATTAAACAAACTGAAGAACATAAAGACAAACTTTAAACAGACGCTAAAAATAACAAAAAGTTAAAAAAACGAACAGACTGCCGGCAGGGCTACCATCTCCCCGGCGCCCCTGGTGGTCATTTAACGACCACATCGGGAGAAGAATGGAAAACAGGGGAGAGCCAATGACTTTGCCTTCCATCACAGTGAGGAGGAGATTCACTGTGATGGATGTTTGTGTAAATTGTGTTGGTGTGTGTCTTGGTTCTTTTCTTGTTGTATGGCTGCAGAAACCAAATTTCGTTTGAACTTCATTTGAGGTTCAAATGACAATAAACGGTATTGTATTGTATTGTATTACAGATACTGGTTTACAACGATGACAGACACAAAATGCTGGAGTAAATCAGCGGGACAGGCAGCATCTCTGGAGAGAAGGAATAGGTGATGTTTCGGGTCGACACCCTTCTTTGGTAGTATCGTTACCCTATCGGTAGTAAAGAAAGCAAATTCAATGTTAGCATTTATTTCAAGAGGGTTGTATACAAAAACAGGGATGTAATGTTGAGGCGCTGGTAAGGCCGCATTTGGAATATTGCTCACAATGTTCCAAATGGTTAACTCCCGGGATGGCATGATTGTCATATGTTGAAAGAATGGAGTGACTGGACTTGTATAAACTGGAATTTAGAAGGATGAGAGGGAATCTTATTGAAACATATAAGATTATTAAGGGATTGGACACGCTAGAGGCAGGACACATGTTCCCGATGTTGGGGGAGTCCAGAACCAGGGGCCACAGTTTAAGAATAAGGGGTAAGCCATTTAGAACAGAGATGAGGAAAAAACATTTTCACCCAGAGAGTTGTGAATCTGTGGAATTCTCTGCCTAAGAAGGCAGTGGAGGCCAATTCTCTGGATGCTTTCAAGGGAGAGTTAGATGGAGCTCTTAAAGATAGCGGAGTCAAAGGATATGGGGAGAAGGCAGGAACGGGGTACTGATTGTGGATGATCAGCCATGATCACAGTGAATGGCGGTGCTGGATCGAAGGGCCGAATGGCCTACTCCTGCACCGATTGTCTATTGTCTATTGCCTATAATATAGTATTATCAGATCATCTGATAATAATCATCTGGGTTGAGATGCAAAACAAGTATTTTTTAGCAGGTAAATCTGCATTACCGGTTCCACAACATTGCCATTCCTGTTAGACTGCTTATCAAAAACAAAGGATAATCGGTGGGCACTGCCTCATGCTAGCAAATAGCTGGCTGGATTAATGCTGTCAGAAATTGTCAGGTGGAAGATAATTAAGCTGTAATCAAGGACCTAGTTTTAATTTTGAACTTGAGTTTATTTTTTCTGCTTCAGTTGTCGAATGTTGCTTTCTGGGGCCTGGGCATAATTACATCTTTTGCATATACTTATCCTTGGACCATGACCCCACAGACGAGCACCAGGCCACTATCTCTAGCACTATCACTGACTTCATCAACTCCCACGCCCTGCCCCCACGAGCCTCCAACCTCATCGTTCCCCAGCCCCGCACGGCCCGATTTTACCTTCTCCCCAAAATCCACAAACCTGACTGTCCCGGTAGACCCATTGTCTCTGCCTGTTCGTGCCCCACCGAACTCATCTCCACATACCTTGACTCCATACTATCCCCCTTGGTCAAATCCCTTCCCACCTATGTTCTAGACACCTCAGACACTCTCCGTCGACTCCGCGCATTCCACTCTAGGCCCTCACCCCCTCATCTTCACCATGGACGTCCAGTCACTCTACACCTCCATCCCCCACCAGGATGGTCTCAAAGCCCTCCGGTTCTTCCTCGACCAGAGGAGCAACCTATACCCAGCCACTGACACTCTCCTCCGCTTAGCGGAGCTGGTCCTTACCCTCAATAACTTCTCGTTTGACTCCTCCCATTTCCTCCAAACACAAGGCGTAGCTATGGGCACACGCAAGGGCCCCAGCTATGCCTGCCTCTTTGTCGGGTACGTCGAGCAATCCTTGTTCAATACGTACCAGGGCCCCATCCCCGACCTCTACCTCCGTTACATCGACGACTGCATTGGTGCCACCTCCTGCACCCACACACAACTGACTGACTTCATCCACTTCACCACTAACTTCCATCCGGCACTCAAATACACCTGGACCATTTCCGACACTTCCCTACCATTTCTTGACCTCACTATCTAGATCGCAGGTGACAGACTTCTGACCGACATCCACTATAAACCCACTGACTCCCATGGCTATCTAGACTACACTTCCTCCCACCCTGCTTCCTGTAAGGACTCCATCCCCTACTCCCAATTCCTCAATCTACTTTGCATCTGCTCCCAAGATGAGGCGTTCCACACCAGGGCATCGGAAATGTCCTCATTTTTCAGTGAACGGGGGTTCCCCTCCTCCACCATAGATGAGGCTCGCACCAGGGTCTCTTCCATACCCCGCAACACTGCTCTCTCTCCCCATCCCCGCACTCGCAACAAGGGCAGAGTCCCCCTATTCCTCACCTTTCACCCCACCAGCCGTCACATACAACAAATAATCCTCCATCAGTTTTGCCACCTCACCACATGCCACATCTTCCCATCTCCTCCCCTGTCTGCTTTCCGCAGAGACCGCTCCCTCCGTAACTCCATGGTCAATTTGTCCCTTCCCACCCGAACCACCCCCTCTCCGGGCATTTTCCCTTGCAACCGCAGGAAATGCTACACTTGTCGCTTTACCTCCCACCTCGACTCCATTCAAGGACCTAAGCAGTCGTTCCAGGTGCGACAGAGGTTCACCTGCACCTCCTCCAACCTCATCTATTGCATCCGCTGATCTAGGTGTCAGCAGATCTATATCGGTGAGACCAAGCGTAGGCTTGGCGATCGCTTCGACGAACACCTCCGCTCGGTTAGCAATAACCAACCTGATCTCCCGGTAGCTCAGACCTGAAACACCACCTATTCCTCCTCTCCTGAGGTGCTGCCGATCCCGCTGAGTTACTCCAGCATTTTGTGTCTATCTTCAGTGTAAACCAGCATTTTCTTCCTACACATCTGCTCTTTGCTCAGTAAGTTCCCTTTATCCGACTTGTATTTTTATCTGTTAAAACTAACTAAGAAAAGTAGCGGTCAAGGCACTGACTTAGATTAGGGAGTGGTGTAAGCACTGAAACATCTGGATAGTGACATCTATTTAACATTCATTATAGCTTTCACTGACTACCCGATTTTGAGTACTTAGTTTCATCACTTCATTGATATAGATGGGTTGAAGTGCTCGTGATGAGGGACAACAGCATAACAACTCCTGTACTTTGTGCTCTGTTTCCTTTTGACTTCCGAGATTCAGTGTGGAAACGAGCCCTTCGGCCCACCAAATCCTTGCACGACCAGCGATCACCCCGTACATAGCAAAAGGATTTGAGTATAGGAGCAGGGAGGTTCTACTGCAGTTGTACAGGGTCTTGGTGAGACCACACCTGGAGTATTGCGTACAGTTATGGTCTCCTAATCTGAGGAAGGACATTCTTACCAAGAGAAGGTTCACCAGACTGATTCCTGGGATGTCAGGACTTTCATATGAAGAAAGACTGGATCGACTCGGCTTGTACTCGCTAGAATTTAGAAGATTGAGGGGGGATCTTATAGAAACTTACAAAATTCTTAAGGGGTTGGACAGGCTAGATGCAGGAAGATTGTTCCCGATGTTGGGGAAGTCCAGAACAAGGGGTCACAGTTTAAGGATAAAGGGGAAATCTTTTAGGATTGAGGTGAGAAAAACATTTTTCACACAGAGAGTGGTGAATCTGTGGAATTCTCTGCCACAGAATGTAGTTGAGGCCAGTTCATTGGCTATTTTTAAGAGGGAGTTAGATGTGGCCCTTGTGACTAAATGGATCAGGGGGTATGGATACCGAGTTGGATGATCAGCCATGATCATATTGAATGGCGGTGCAGGCTCGAAGGGCCGAATGGCCTACTCCTGCACCTATATTCTATGTTTCTATGTTCCTATGTACACTAGTACCACCCGAGACAAATGGGACCATTTTTACAATTTTACAGAAGCCAATTAACCAACAAACCTGTACATCTTTGGAGTGTGGGAGGAAACCAGAGCACCCGGAGAAAGCCCACGTGGTCACGGGGGGAACGTACAAACTCCGTACAGCCAGCAGCCTTAGTCAGGATGGAAGCCGGGTCTCTGGCGCTGTGAGGCAGCAACTCTACCGCTGTGACATTATGCCACCTTAGGATACATGTAAACATGTTTTTTTCTTTTTACTTCCTTTATGTTGTAACGGTGTTGATTTGTTCAGAGCAAGGTTGTTGCATTAGTCATGATTCACCTATGCATTAGTTGATTCACCCTCCAAACGATCAGACTATTCATCCCTATGTTTTTTGTCCTCACTGTGGGTCTAAGCAAGTCATTCACGCCAGCTGGCATCATGACCAAAGCACTTTCACTTCATGCTTGCAGGCAACAGCTGTCCCTCGGCTCAGGTCGTTGGAGAGCAAATGGCAGCAGGAACTTGCCCATATCCTCCCACTCTCAGGCTCAGCACCACCAACTAACAGGGAGATTTATAGGAAGGAACTGCAGATGCTGGCTTAAATCGAAGATAGACACAAAATGCTGGAGTAACTCAGCGGGACAGGCAGCATCTCTGGCGAGAAGGAATGGGTGAAATTTAGGGTCGACACCCTTCTTCAGACTGATGTCAGGGGAGAGGGATTTGGGTCGAGACCCTTCTTCAGACTGCCCACTCCCCTGACATCAGTCTGAAGATGGGTCTCAACCTGAAACGTCACCCATTCCTTCTCTCCAGCGATGCTGCCTGACTCACCGAGTTACTCCAGCACTTTGTGTCCTTTCGTGCAAACCAGCATCTGCAATTCCTTGATTCTACCTCTAGCTTTATGGAGCACGCTGTCTTGCTCTCTGTCTACTGCTCTCTGTCTACTGCCATTTAATGATATGGTGAATGAGACAGATCTGTGGTTGAGCCCACTGCTAAAACAGTTGCGACCTGAAGCATTCAAGAATGAGCTCGCAACAGGAAGTAGGAGCTTTCTGTGGGAGTGAACATGCTCAATTTACATGTTTAACATTTTTATAAAATAAATGTTTAAAGCAGAGTCATAGAGTCAATCAGAACGGAAACAGGCCCTTCGGCCCATCTTGCCATATGACCATAAAGCATTGGAGCAGTGTTAGGCCATTCAGCCCATCAAGTCTGATCCGCCATTCGATCTTGGTTGAGCTATTTGTCTCATTCAACCCCATTCTTCTGCCTTTTCCCCATAACCTTTGATGCCCTTATTAATCAAGACCCTATCAATCTCCGCGTGAAAAATACCCAATGACTTGTCCTCCACAACTGTCTGTGGCAATGTATTCCACAGATTCACCACCGTCCGACTCGACTTTGCCCATATCGACCAAGATGCCCCATCTATACTAGTCCCACCTGCACGCATTTGTCCCACATCCCTCTAAACCTCTCCTACCCATGTACCTGTCCACATGTCTTCAAATGTTGTTATAGTCCCAGCCTCAACTAACCCCTCTGGCAGCTTGTTCCATACACTGTGTGAAAATGTTGCCCTTCAGGTTCCTATTAAATACGATACGATACAATGGCACTTAATTGTCAGACCGAGGTGTGAAATATGTTTTTGCATACAGCCATTCAGTAAAATAAAGAACACAACACACAATAGAGTCCAACATAAAACATCCCCACACAGCAGAGTCGAAAAGTTTCCCATTGTGTGGGAAGGCACCAAAGTCAGGCATCTTCCTCTGATGTTTCTGATGATCGGGGCCTCCGGAGCCCTCCGCAGTCGCCAGTACGGGCGGCCCGTCGCTCAGGCCCACTCGCCGGGATGTTGGAACTCCGACGTCAGGATTGGAGGACATCCTCAGCGGCTTGGACCTCCGAGTCGGCCGTTTCCCACCGGAGTCCGCAGCTCCCGACGTCCCCAGGCCGCGCCGGGCGGAGATTCACGCTGGCGGCCCTCGGCAAAGGGCCCCGGGGACTCCGCGATGTCGGTCAGCGCCGCCCGCGCTGGGAGCTCCGCGAACCAGAGCTCCGCGGTGTTGGAGCAGCGGGCCCAACGCTCCGGAACTCCAAACGGCGATCCAGGTCGGTATCGCCCGCTCCATGGTGAATCCAGCGCTGCACCGCCGCTCATCTTTCCCCTCTCACCTTGTACCAAAGTTGGATTACTAACTTTGTTAAATGGAAGTTGTAACGTTATTATTGAGTAAATGGAGTATTATTCTTGAGAGGGTAATGGGCCTTGAGCTATCTGAAGGTCACTGGGGGGTTACACTCCAGCTTTTGAATTAATGAATGAATGAATTAATGAATGAATGAATTAATTAATGAATGAATGAATGAATGAATGAATGAATGAATGAATGAATGAATGAATGCTTGATTGTCACATGTGACAGGTCACAGTGAAATTCTTTGCTTGCTACCCAAGGTATGCAAATAGTCACCACATAAAGGGTGCATGACAAAGTTACAAAGTCCCCCTGCGCCACATTCCCCGTTGTACTCCCCCCTCCCCCACCCTCAGGGCTGTCCCCACATGTCAGGTCCTCCTTTGTTCCTTCCCCCGGCAGCAGTGTCCTCACTTCCTCGTATCCGTCCTCGTCCGTCGGTTGGTGCCATCATCGACCGCCCCACCGACCTCTCCACTATCGCAGCTGTGACCTCTCCAACGCCTCCATGCTGCCGACCCAGGCCCCAGCCTGGCGTGGAGCCTTTTGTGTCTATCTTCAGTGCAAACCAGCATCTGCAGTCCCTTCCTACACAAGTGAATATCAAGTGTACAAAACCTTAAGGGCCGGTCTCCCATCAGCATGTGCCTGCATGCGGCAAGCGCGACCTAACATGGTCGCTTGAGCCGTACGGCCTCGCGGGGCCGGTCCCACTTCGATCGCCGGAGCCGTATGGAGTTGTGCGGAGCTGGTCCCGACATCGCGCGGGGCTCCGAAAAACTGACCGTGTTCAAAAATTCCGTGCGGCAACGGCCTGCCAGCCCGCAGCTGCCTCAACGCCGTGTCACTCACTCGACCTCCGCGCGGCTCCCGCTTCTGGTTTGGTCGCGCTTGCCGCATGCCGTACGGCTCAAGCGACCACGTTAGGTCGCGCTTGCCGCATGCAGGCGCATGCTGGTGGGACCGGCCCTTTTGGTCGCGCTTGCCGCATGCAGGTCGCATGCTCGTGGGACAGGCCCTTAAATGTATAAAACATACATTGACATTAGTCGGATCAGTGATAGTGCATTTACGGAATGACCTTGGGATAGTCCAAAGCATTTTGCAGAGGATGAAAGCTGTTTGATTTTCACTGGTTACTTTTTTACTGTAGGAAGCAATAACGTACACAGCTAAGTGAACACACATCCATGCGGTTGTGATCAAATTGACATTCAGCGGCACCTGAGTCTCACAGTCCACAGCTACAGCATCCAACAACAAACTATTTGGTCACTGCCACACTGATGTGTGTGGAGTTAGCTCTGTACAAACTGCTGCTTTCTACGGTAAAAAGACAGTGAAAATCAATCAGCGTTTTGTCAGATTAGTTTTTCAGATTAACATCTGGGCTCTCACTTTTTAGACTTGTCAAAGTTCTTTCTGAAGTCCATGCAGCCCACACCAACTTGCAGACTTTTCTCATCAATACACGTGAATCGAGAACTAGAGGACTTAGGTTTAAGGTGACGAGAGAAAGATTTAAAAGAAACCAAAGGGGTAATTTTTTACACAAAGGGTTGTGGCGGTATGGAACGAGCTGCCGGAGGAGGTAATTGAGGCAGGGACTATCGCAAAGTTTAAGAAACATTTAGACAGGTACATGCGAAAGTAAGCATGCAGGTACAGCAGGCAGTGAAGAAAGCCAATGGCAAGTTGGCCTTCATTGCGAGGGGATTTGAGTTTAGGAGCTAGGAGGTCCTACTGCAGTTGTACAGGGCCCTGATGAGACGGCACCTGGAGTATTGTGTGCAATTTTGTTCTCCTAATTTGAGGAAGGACATTATTGCTATTGAAGGAGTGCAGCGTAGGTTCACCAGGTTAATTCCCGGGATGGCAGGACTGATGTATGTTGAAAGAATGTGTCGACTGGGCTTGTATTCGTTGGAATTTAGAAGGATGAGAGGGTTTCTTATAGAAACATATAAAATTCTTAGAGGATTGGACAGGCTAGATGCAGGAACAATTTTCCTGATGTTGGGGGAGTCCAGAATCAGGGGTCACAGTTTAAGTGTAAGAGGTGGGCCATTTAGGACTGAGAAGAGGAAAAACGTTTTCACCCAGAGAAGTGAACCATCCTATCACAACCAGAGAGCAGTGCTGAACTACTATCTACCTCATTGGTGACCCTTGGACCTTGCCTTGCACTAAACGTTATTCCCCTATCATGTATTCCCCTATCTGTACACTTTAACTGGCTCAATTGTAATCATGTATTGTCTTTCTGCTGACTGGATGGTAACTACCGAGGTACACGTGACAATGAACTAAACAAACTGAAACTGGTCAATTCCAAATAATCGGGAAAATCTAAAATAATCTAATAGATCGGGCACCTCTCCAAGTGGTCGGACAGGCGGATCAGACGTGGTCTGCAGCGGTTCGCAGTGGTGGAGCAGCGGTGGAGGACATGGACAACATCATTCTGCAACTCCGACCCACAGCCGTTGCCATGACAACGGGCCTTTATGGCCAAGTTAGGTCTCTACATTGTGAACAACTTTGGACTGGAATCATATAAAATGTTCACATGTTACAAGTTCACAAGTTATAGGAGTAGAATTAGGCCATTCGGCCCATCGGGTCTACTCCAGCATTCAATCATGGCTGATCTCTGACTCTTAATCCCATTTTCCTGCCTTCGCCTCATAACTCTTGACACCCGTACTAATCAAGAATTTGTCTATCACTGCCTTAAAAATAGCCACTGACTTGGGCAAGTTCGGAAGGATATGGACCAAACGCAGGCAGTTGGGACAAGTGTAGCTGGGACATGCTGGCCGGTGTGGACTGAAGGGCCTGTTTCCATAATGTATCACTCTATGACTCTATGACTCTATGGTAGGCTTCTCTGGAAGGTTGGATCTCATGGGATTCAAGGAGAGATAGCTGAATAGATAGAAAATTGGCTCCATGGAAGGAAGCAGAGGGTGATGGTGGAAGGTTGCTTTTCTGACTGGCCACGTAGGCTGAGGAATGGTTGATGGAATTGAATAAAGAGAAATGTGAGGTGTTGCATTTTAGGAGCACTAACATGGGCAGAACCGACACAATGAACAGTAGTGTTGTAGAGCTGAGGGATCTAGGAGTACAGGTACATCGCTCATTGAAATTGACATCACAGATAGATAGGGTGGTCAAAATTTGTTGGCACATTGGCCTTCATCAGTCAAAGTATCCCACCACTAGCCACATTTTCCCATCTTCACCCCTTTCCCCCTTCCACAGAGACCGTTCCCTCCGCAACTCCCTGGTTAACTCATCCCTTCCCACCCAAACCACCCCCTCCACAGGTACCTTCCCCTGCAAAAGATGCAACACCTGTCCCTATACCTCCACCCTCGACTGTCCAGGGATCCCGCCAAACCAGCATCTGCAGTTCCTTCTTACACACATTGAGTATAGATGTTCGGAGGTCATGTTGCGGTTGTATAAGGAGATGGTGTGGCCGCATTTAGAGTATTGTGTTCAGTTCTGGGCACCATGTTATAGGTGTGGTCATACTGGAAAGGGTAGAGAGAAGGTAGGACCCGAGGGCCTGAGCTATAGGGAGAGGTTGAGCAGGCTAAGACTTTATTCCTTGGAGCCCATGAGGGCTGATCTTATAGAGGTGTATAAAATCATGAGAGGAATAGATTGGGTAGTCAGACAGAGTCTTTTGCCCAGGGGAGGGGAATTGAGAATCAGAGGACATAGGTTTAAGATGAAGGGGGAAAGACTTAATAAGAATTTGATGGGTAACATTTTCATGCAAAGGGTGATGGGTGTATGGAACAAGCTGTCAGAGGAAGTAGTTGAGGCTGGGACTATCACATCTTTTAAGAAACATTTAGACAGGTACATGGATAAGACAGGTTTAGTGGGATATGGGCCAAACACAGGTAGGTGGGACTAGTGTAAATAGGACATGTTGGCCGGTATGGGCAAGTTGGGCCAAAGGGCCTGATTCTCACTGCCTCAGTATAATCTACTATTCCTCCACTTTTATGGTAAGTATTATGGTGCTATGTATAGTCAGATTTTTGCTGAACTCTAGGTATAAATGAATTTCACTGTACCTAGCTACAGGTGTTAATAGCGTACCATTGAAGTCGAGCATGCTTTTATGAAAGGGTAATCATGTTTGACTAATTAATTGGAGTTCTTTGCTTTACGTAACTAACATGGTAACTTGTAGCACATTAAAGCCACGTGACATAAAATGGATTTCTTAGGGTGAAAGCATGGAAGATAAATGACCCAACAATTCCAATCAAGGGTGATGATGGCAAGTGAAGCCAAGAGGCTATAGGGAATTTAACCTGTTCGATGCCAACCCTGAGTCCTCTCAGGTCATGGCCAATAGTAAAAATAAAAACTTGCCAGTGAACAGGTTAAACCCCTGTCCCACTGTACGAGTTCATTCCAAGAGTTCTCCCGAGTTTGCCCTGATTCGAACTCGGAGATTTACGGTAATGGCCGCTCGTCGGTACTCGGGGCTCTCGTGGACATTTTTCAACAAGTTGAAAAATCTTCACGAGTCTTCCCGTGCTTACCTGCCGTTAGCGAGTCTTCCCGAGTACCTGCCGTTAGAGGTACGAGCCGGTAAGAGACGCCCCCGAGCTCCGACGTACCCGCTACGTTCATTCTCCGTGCTTACCACAAGTTTGATTTTTTTTAAACTCGGGAGAGCTCTTGGAATGAACTCGTACCGTGGGACAGGGCTATAAGCCGGCATCCAGTACAAAGCTCGACCACTTGTTCTTCAGTTGCAGCAGCAGCAGGATTACTAGCATTGGTTGTGGTAAGAGGGGTGATGTTTGCTGATCAAGGGAGTTTAGTTTAGTAAGCGATACAGAGACACGAAGATAGTTTATCTAAACTAAACACAGATAGTTTAGAGACACCGAGATAGTTTAGAGACACAGGGATAATTTAGAGATACAGAGAGCCCAAGAAGAGTAAGGTGACGTGCTTCAATGACTATCGACCAGTGGCACTAACGCCGGTGGTGATGAAGTGCTTTGAGAGGTTGATCATGGAGCAAATCAACTCCTACATCGACAAAAACCTGGACCCACTGCAGTTCGCGTACCGCCACAACAGATCAACGGTGGATGCGATCTCGCTGGCCCTCCACTCCGCACTGGACCACTTGGACAACAAAAACTCATATGTCAGGCTGTTATTCATTGATTACAGCTCGGCATTTAACACAATCATCCCCTCCAAACTGGTTACCAAACTCGCAGAACTGGGTCTCTGCGCATCCCTCTGCAACTGGATCCTCGACTTCCTCGTCCACAGACCACAGTCTGTTCGTATTGGTGGAAATGTGTCAGCCTCAATAACAATCAGCACGGGAGTACCTCAAGGCTGCGTGCTCAGCCCCCTGCTGTACTCACTCTATACCCATGACTGCGTAGCGAACCACAGTACGAACTCCATCATCAAGTTCGCTGACGACACCACTATTGTGGGGCGTATCACTGATGGGGATGAGTCAGAGTACAGAAGAGAGATCGAGCAACTGTCCATATGGTGCCAGCGCAATAACCTGGCCCTGAACACCAGCAAAACCAAGGAACTGATTGTGGACTTTGGAAGGTGTAGGAGGGGGACCCACAGCCCCATTTATATCAACGGGTCGATGGTTGAAAGGGTCAAGAACTTCAAATTCCTGGGGGTGCACATCTCTGAAGATCTTTCCTGGTCCGAGAACACTAACGCAATTATCAAAAAAGCTCATCAGCGCCTCTACTTCCTGAGAAGATTACGGAGAGTCGGATTGTCAAGGAAGACTCTCTCTAACTTCTACAGGTGCACAGTCGAGAGCATACTGACCGGTTGCATCGTGGCTTGGTTCGGAAATTTGAGCGCCCTGGAGAGGAAAAGACTACAAAAAGTAGTAAACACTGCCCAGTCCATCATCGGCTCTGACCTTCCTTCCATCGAGGGGATTTATCGCAGTCGCTGCCTCAAAAAGGCTGGCAGTATCATCAAGGACCCACACCATCCTGGCCACACACTCATCTCCCTGCTACCTTCAGGTAGAAGGTACAGGAGCCTGAAGACTGCAACAACCAGGTTCAGGAATAGCTACTTCCCCTCAGCCATCAGGCTATTAAACCTGGCTCGGACAAAACTCTGATTATTAGCAACCACTTTCTGTTATTTGCACTACCAGTTTATTTATTCATGTGTGTATATATTTATATCATGGTATATGGACACATTTATCTGTTTTGTAGTAAATGCCTACTATTTTCTGTGTGCTTAAGCAAAGCAAGAATTTCATTGTCCTATACAGGGACACATGACAATAAACTCACTTGAACTTGAGATACAGAGATAGTTTAAAAGCCCTGTCCCACTGTACGAGTTCATTCAAGAGCTCTCCCGAGTTTAAAAAAAAATCAAACTTGTGGTAAGCACGTAGAATGTACGTAGCGGGTACGTCGGAGCTTGGGGACGTCTCTTAGTGGCTCGTAACGCTCGTATTCGGGAAACGTGGTAAGCTCGTGAAGACTCGTGAAGATTTTTCAACATGTTGAAAAATGTCCACGAGTGCCCCGAGTACCTACGAGCGGCTATTACCGTAAATCTCCGAGTTGGAATCAGGGGAAACTCGGGAGAACTCTTGAATTACCTCGTGCAGTGGGACAGGGCTTTAAGGCAGTGCTTCTTAAACTGGTGAATGGTTCACCCAAGGGCGAATGAAATTATTTTGGCGTGAATGAAACTAGAGGGGTGAATGAAGGGTGAATGACTTAATTTATTCAGATATTTATATATATTTTTCTACACTTAAAAATGGCATTGCCATTAAAGTGGTTAGTAAGCTCTTATTGTTTTTAATGGCTGTGGAGCTGGAAATTTGATATGTTTTTTTCTCTCTCCCTATGATTTTCTAATTTCAAAGTAGCAGGATATTTCCCAAATTGACTGTAATATAACCTTTTAGGGAAGACCAGACAAGCTAGTGGGATCATAAATGTATAAATGGCGACACTGGAGGATCGCCGTAGGCAACTGTTGAACTGCAACCTTACTTTGTGTTGCAATGTAGCCACAAAGTTGGTATTTGGTACAGGCCCGTACGAAGCTTTCCAAAAAGGGGGGGTGGCATGACAGGATTACAAGAAACTTAATATGAAATAGTGTGCGCGCTGCGCACATCACGAGCGCAAAGCTTGAAGTCCCTCGATGCCAGGGTCCAGGACCCGCTTAAGGGCCTTGGAAGCTCTGGGGGTTTAGATGCTCTCTGATGCATTCTGAACCTTATTTTGGAGCATTTTTGCACCAAAAAATTATGACCAATATTTCAGAAATTAACAGGAATCTGAGAGGCAGCTTTTTCACACAAAGGGTGCTGGGTGTATGTAACGAGCTGCCAGAGGAGGTAGTTAAGGCTGGGACTATCCTAATGTTTAAGAGGCATTTGGACACGTACATGGATAGGACAGATTTAGATGGATATGTGCCAAATGCGTGTGAGTGGAACTAGTTTAGATGGGACATGTCGGTCGGTGTGGGCAAGTTGGGCTGAAGGGCCTGTTTCCACACTGCATCATTCTATGACTAAAACGTGAAGAAGAAAAATGAATGTAGATAAGTAGAGCAGATTTGAAAGAGGAGAGAAATGTAAAGGCAGAGAGAGGTTTATGGGTGGAAAGGAACATAGGAAAGGAGGGGGAGAGTGGGTTTGGGCAGATGGGTGAAGTGAAAATAGTCACAAAGTGCTGGAGTAACTCAGTGGGTCAGGCAGCATCTGCGGAGAATATGAATAGGTGATGTTTCACATAGTGCTGGAGTAACTCAGCGGGTCAGGCAGCATCTGTGGAGAACATGGATAGGTGATGTTTCACATAGTGCTGGAGTAACTCAGCGGGTCAGGCAGCATTTCTGGAGAACATGGATAGATGACATGTCACAGAGTGCTGGAGTAACCCAGTGAGTCAGGCAGCATCTCTGGAGATTATAGTTCGGGCCAAGACCGTTCTTCAGTAATATTCATGATGTGCCATGCATAGACATTCCTGAATGTTACCCAAACCATCGTGAGCTACTTTGTTACGGTGCTTGCCCTCTCCTATAATGTCTCTGCTGCCTTGGGTGATGCAGGACAGGACACAAGCTTTGGGACATGGTGTGAAGCTGTTGCAGTCTGTCCCAAAAACCTGGAGTGGATGTGGAGAGGATGTTTACACTAGTGGAATAGTCTAGGACCAGTGGCCACCGCCACGGAATTAAAAGACATTCCTTTAGGAAGGAGATGAGCAGGAATTTCTTAAGTCAGAGGGTGGTGAACTGTGGAATTCATTGCCACAGACAGCTGTGGAGGTCAAGTCAATGGACATTTTTCAGGAGGAGATTGATAGATTCTTGATACGGGTGCCAGAGGTAACGGGGAGAAGGCAGGAGAATGGGTTTGAGAGGGAAAGATAGAGTCATAGAGTGATACAGTGTGGAAACAGGCCCTTCGGCCCAGCATGTCCCATCTGCACTAGTCCCACCTGCCCACGTTTGATCCATATCCCTCCGAACCTGTCCTATCCATGTACCTGTCTAACTGTTTCTTAAATGTTGCGATAGTCCCCGCCTCAACTACCTCCTCTGTCAGCTTGTTCCATACACCTACCATCCTTTGTGTGAAAAACATACCCCACAGATTCCTATTAAATCTTTTGCCCTTCACCTTAAACTTATATCCTCTGCTCCTCGATTCACCTACTCTGGGCAAAAGACCCGCTGAGTTACTCCAGCACTCTGTGAAACGTCACAGAACAGGGCAAGATTAGCAAGTTTGCTGATGATACAGAAGTGAGTGGTTTTGCAAATAGTGAAGATGGTTGTGAATGATTGCAGCAGGATCTGGATCAATTAGCCAGGTGGGCAGAGGAATGGTTGATGGTTGCATGGTTCCTTGAAGGTCGTGTCGCAGGTATATCAGGTGGTCAAAACGTATTTAGGCACTTTGGCCTTCATCAGTCAGAGTATTGAGTATAGAAGTTGGGAGGTCATGTTGCAGTTGTATAAGACGTTGGTGAGACCGCATTTAGAATATTGTGTTCAGTTCTGGGCACCATGTTATAGGAAGATGTCAAATTGAAAAGAGTACAGAGATCCCCATCCTGGATCAGTCCAATCAGGGTTGTGTCGTCCGCAAACTTGAGAAGCTTGACAGAGGTGTCTGTGGAGGTGCAGCCATTGGTGTAGAGAGAGTAGAGGAGATGGGACAGTACGCATCTTGCGGTGCTCCTATGCTGAGCGTTTGCGGGTCCGAGATATGCTTTCCCGTCTCACATGCTGCTTCCTGTCAGTCAGAAAGCTGGTGATCCACTGACAGAGGGGTTTAGGCACAGTCAACTCAGAAAGTTTGGAGCGTAGTAGCTCTGGCGTTGAATGCAGAGCTAAAATCAACAAACAAAATCCTCGCATAGGTCCCCTGGCAGTCTAGGTGCTGGAGGATGAAGTGTAGGCCCAGATTGACTGCATCATCCACAGATCTGTTCAAAAGGGAACTGCAGATGCTGGAATATCGAAGGTACACAAAATTGCTGGAGGAACTCAGCGGGTGCAGCAGCATCTATGGAGCGAAGGAAATAGGCGACGTTTTGGGCCGAAACCCTTCTTCAGACTGATGGGGGGTGGGGAAAGAAAGAAGGAAAAAGGGAGGAGGAGGAGCCCGAGGGCGGGCGGATGGGAGGGTGGGAGGAGACAGCTAGAGGGTGAAGGAAGGGGAGGGGACAGCACAGGCTAGCCAAATTGGGGGAATTCAATGTTGATGCCATAAGGGCGCAAGGACCCCAGACGGAATATGAGGTGCTGTTCCTCCAATTTCCGCTGTTGCTCACTCTGGCAATGGAGGAGACCCAGGACAGAGAGGTCGGATTGGGAATGGGAGGGGGAGTTGAAGTGCTGAGCCACCGGGAGGTAAGGTAGGTTAAGGCGGACTGAGCGGAGGTGTTCGGCGAAACGGTCACCCAACCTACGCTTGGTCTCACCGATGTAAATCAGCTGACATCTAGAGCAGCGGATGCAGTAGATGAGGTTGGAGGAGATACAGGTGAACCTTTGTCGCACCTGGAACGACTGCTTGGGACCTTGAATGGAGTCGAGGGGGGAGGTGAAGGGACAGGTGTTGCATTTCTTGCGGTTGCAACGGAAAGTGCCCGGGGAGGGGGTGGTGCGGGAGGGAAGGGAAGAATTGACGAGGGAGTTGCGGAGGGAGCGGTCTTTGCGGAAGGCAGACATGGGGGGAGATGGGAAGATGTGGCGAGTGGTGGGGTCACGTTGGAGGTGGCGGAAATGGCGGAGGATTATGTGTTGTATTTGCCGGCTGGTGGGGTGAAAGGTGAGGACCAGAGGGACTCTGCCCTTGTTGCGTGTGCGGGGATGGGGAGAGAGAGCAGTGTTTGAAGCAGGCAGGGACAGTGCATCTTTGCTGGTTCTGGTTAAAAATGATTAATTGGGTGTGAAGTGGTGGTGGGGGTGGGGAAGGGTCCATTCTTTGCAGACTGGGGTCTGGCTGTGTTTGTTGGGGAGGGGGTTTCAGGGTTACGTTTCTGATTTTCAAACCTGCAGTAAAACTCATTCAGGTAGTTCGTCAGCTGACGATTGTCCAAAGAGCGGGGGGCTTTCCTCTTGTAGCTGGTGATTTCTTGAATGCCCTTCCAAACTGAACAAGGGTCACTAGCTGAGAACTTGCTCCTCAACTTCTCAGAGTACCTTTCCTTGGCAGCTTTGATTCCTCTTCTCAGCGCTTTATCGATTAGGCTATCTATTAACTCTTTAACGATTAGGCTATCGGCTTGACGCATATTTGCCCCCACCCCCACCCCCCATCCACCCCCCCCGATCTCGAAATGGAAATGTTACATCTGTATATAATGATCCCATTAAAATGTATATTTATGTCACAAACTATGGAATTCATATTTTTCAGTGTTGTTATCAAGGAAAAGAAAGCAGTTCCAATTGTTTGATATTATTTGATATTGTTTAAAATTATTCATATGGAGGAGAAAATATAATAGCTCTAAAACCTACCTTAATTTTGCAATGTCACTAAAGATAATCCTCCTTTCCTCTCTTTCCTCCCCCATCTCTCTCTCTCCTCCCTTCCCCTCTCTCTCTCCCCCTACCACATCCCCCCCTCTTTCTGGCGGGGGGGGGACGAGGGCCCAGTGGGAGGTCAGCGGGGGTGGTGTGGGCCCAGTGGTGGTCAGCGGGGGTGGCTTGGGCCCAGCGAGGGTGGCTTGGGCCCAGTGGGGTTGGCTTGGGCCCAGTGGGGGTGGCGTGGGCCCAGTGGGGGGTGGCTTGGGCCCAGTGTGGGTGGCGTGGGCCCAGCGGGGGTGGCTTGGGCCCAGTGTGGGTGGCGTGGGCCCAGCGGTGGTGGCGTGGGCTCAGCGGGGGTAGAGTGGGCCCAGCGGGGGTGGCGTGGGCCCAGCGGGGGTGGCGTGGGCCCAGCGGGGGTGGCGTGGGCCCAGCGGGGGTGGCTTGGGCCCAGCGGGGGTGGCGTGGGCCCAGCGGGGGTGGCGTGGGCCCAAACGGAGAAATGGGCACTCCCTTATCCCGCGGGCCAGATTTTCTTTCCGTTTTTTTTTAATTAAAAAAAATAATAATCCGGATTATATATTTATTTATTTTTGTCCCTCGGGAATTTTTCTTACTCTGGGTGGAAAAGGGGGGTGCAGTCGCACCCAACGCACCCCCATTAGGACGGCCATGTGGTGGTGCTGTGAGCTTTCGTCAGAGAGAGTTATAGAAAGTTACCAGACTAAGTGGGGACCCATTGGGTCCCAGTCACACGGGAGGCCTGTTCCCCCAATGCAACCCGTTCCCCAACGCAATATTCCACCACTCACCCATAGCCCCTAACTGCGCAGGCACGGCTCATTTCCCCTCATCCCCCAGCACTTCCACCCACTCCTCTTCATGTGTGGGGGGGGAGGAGGGGAGGGAAGGGGGGGTGTGTGGCAAGGGGGGGTGTGGGGTGGGAGGGGAGGAGGGGAGGGGGTGTATGTGTGGGTGGGGGATTGTAGGAGGGGGGAGAGGGTGGTGTGGGGGGATGGGGTGGGGTGGGGGAGGGGGGGTGTGAGACGGGTATGGTGTTTGAGGCAGGGGAGTGTGAGGTGGGGGGTTGTGAGGCGGGGGGTGTGAGGCGGGGGCAGGGGGAACGGTGTGAGGGTGTAGGGAGGAGGTGTTGTGGGGGGGATGGGTATGGGCGTGGGGTGGGTAGGTTGTGGGGGTGGGACAGTGAGCATTGTGGAGGGGGGGAGGGGGGCGTGTGAGCGGGGTGTGTGTGTGGGCGGGGGGAAGAGAGCTCAGAGAAAAGACGGGGCAGAGGGGGGTATCTCGGGGGAGGGGGGCAGGGGCCAGCGAGGGGGACGAGAAGGGAAGGGGCTGTAACTGATGGTGCGCTGTGGACTCACATTGGGCGCTGGTCGCTGGACGTTCTCCTGCGCCGGGATCATAGTCTCCATTTTCCTTCTGGCGACATCAGCGACATCTCCGACTCCGCGCCGGGCTGGTCCGAGCTGGGTTGGATTGGGTTGGGCTGGTCCGGGCTGGGTGGGGCCAGGCCGCTTCCGGTCCCTCCAAATATTGTGTCTGGTTGGAGACCAGGCCATCCAGAGCCTCCAGCTCCAGTAGAGTCTCCGTTTTCCGTTTGTCGACATCGGCGACATCTCCGCGCCGGGCTGGGTTGTGCGGGGCCGCTTCCAGTCCATCTGAAACTTGTGTCTGGTTGGAGATGTCCGCCGGCCATCCAGAGCGTCCCTCAGTTCCAGTAAAGACGCGAGGGTACAGGTAGGGGCGCGCCGTCCCGCGGAGTGACAGGAGAAAAGAACAATCCACGTGGCACCGACTGGCAGGGCAGGAGATCGATCTGCGCACGCGTGATTTTTGAACCTCGATAACATTTACATTAGACCCCCGATTGGAACGAAACCTGGTGCACTCGCAGCAGAGGAGAACGGCGAAACATCGTAGCGCTATCTCGTACCGTTTTTGCGCAAATAGAAAGGCCGCGCAAACCAGAAGATAACAAGATCAGAGTTTTAGTTATGTATAGATAGATATTAGTTGGATACTAATATATTAAATCACAAACTCCATGGTTTATTGAACTAGTTTTCCAAGAAGAAAACGGCAGTATAAAAAGCACGAAAGGGTAGGATGGGGCTGAAGGCCAGTGTTTACGTTTGACTGGATAAAGTGCTGATAAAAACTTTGTGCTGTATCTCAGTACACATGAAATTAATAAACCTAAACCTAATGACTCTTGCAATGTGCTCACCAATGATGTCATCTCAAATTCTCTATTTTCACAAGACTGAGTTTAAAAAAATATTGGTGTTACACTTGCTACCTTCTGGTCAATTGGAACTGTTCCTGAAATTAACACATTTGCCCTTTAAGGATCACTTCCTAAATTACTCCGGGATGCAGAAACCGGGCCCAGGCAATTTATCAGTCTTCTATCCCTACAATGACCCGAATGATGGCGGTGCGTTCAGACGCAGCGGCTTTGCGCTCCCAAGTCCGAGTCAATTCGGAGCAGCCCGGTACCGAACGCGGCTGTGAAAATAAAGTATTTAAAAACCCCAGAACCCCTAGAAACCCCTAGAAACCCCAGTACCCCCAGAAACCATAGGAAGAAACTCACCTCCAGGACGAGGAAATCCAGGACCCGCATCGTAATCCCGACGGGTCGCACATGGAGCCGCACGGAACTGCTCAACATCGGACGTGGCTGCGAGAAACTGGCGTGTGAGTACTACAGTACCCTCACCAAAATCCCGATGGAGCTGGGCAGAACAGCCCCCTGGATCACCACTCCGGAGGGTAGGAGACGGAGCAAGCGCCGGGAGCGAAAGCAGAAACGTGGAAAGCGAGCGGGGGTGCAGGACAGGCTACGGAGGGCTCCACAAAGACCATCGCTCCCAAGCGTCTTTCTGGCGAATGTCCGATCACTCACCAACAAGCTGGATGAGGTAAGGCTCTGGATCAACACCCAGCAATCACTGAAAGACTGCTGTGTGCTGATCTTCACAGAGACCTGGCTCAGCGCGCTGGTTCCCGATGGGGCTGTGGACCTAACGAACCGGTCACTGCATCGTGCTGATAGAACAAAGGACTCCGGTAAGATCAAGGGTGGCGGGCTCTGCATCTACATCAACAATGACTGGTGCACCAACCACACTGCAGTAGAGAGCTACTGTTCCCCAGACCTGGAATACCTACTGCTTAAATGTTGACCGTTTTACCTGCCTCGGGAGTTTACTGTGGTTATCATCATGGCCATATACATCCCACCACAGGCTAATGCTAACCTAGCACTAGCACAGCTGCACTCGGCCATCAGTAAGCAGCAGGATGCTCACCCCGACGGTGCCTTCATTGTTGCAGGGGACTTTAACCAGCTCGACCTACGAGCCGCACTACGCAAATTCCACCAGCATGTGCAGTGCCCTACCAGGGGCTCAAACACACTGGATAAAGTGTACACCAACATCAAGGACGCTTACAGAGCTCTCCCCTGCCCATCCCTGGGGCAATCCGATCACCTCTCACTGTTTCTACTGCCTGCATATAAACCCCTCATCCGCAAGACCAAACCTGCAATAAGGACGGTCAAAATATGGCCCGAGGACACCACCCTACAACTCCAGGACTGCTTTGATCGCACCGACTGGGACCTGTTTGCACAACAGGCAACCAGTGGTACAGAGGTAGACTTGGAGGAGTACACATCCACTGTGCTCTCCTACATCAACTGCTGTGTGGAGACTGTCACAGTGGACAAGCAAATAAAGATGTTCCCAAACCGGAAACCCTGGATGAACAAGGAGGTTCAGGATCTGCTAAGGGCACGCAACAATGCCTTTAAATCCAGGGACACTTCTGCCTACAGTGCGGCCAGGTCGAACCTGAACAGAGGCATAAAAAAGGCCAAAGACATCCACAGGCAAAGGGTGGAAGACCACTTCAATACCGCGGACACCAGAAGCATGTGGCAGGGTGTCAGGGACATCACTGACTACAAGAGCAACCCCGCCTGCCCCCACGGTGATATCACACTGGCCAACGAACTAAACACCTTCTTTGCCCGCTTCGAAACTGGCAACACCACCAGGAGTGGAATAACCCCGGCCATGGTGGAGGGACAGGCCTTAACACTGAGCACTCAGGAGGTACAGTGCGCTCTGCGTAGGATCAATCCACGCAAGGCTGCAGGCCTGGATGGAGTCCAGGGAAGGGTACTAAAGGACTGTGCTGTACAGCTGGCGGAGGTATTCACGAGAATCTTCAATCTGTCTCTATCTCTGGCAACGGTCCCCAAGTGCCTGAAAACAGCCACCATAGTGCCGGTGCCGAAAAAGTCCAAAGTCACCAACCTGAATGACTACCGCCCGGTTGCCCTAACTCCAATCCCAATTAAGTGCTTCGAAAGGCTGGTCCTCTCCCACATCAAATCCAGCATCCCTGCCTCACTGGACTCTCATCAATTTGCATACAGGTCAAATAGATCAACAGAGGATGCCATCTCTCTGGCTCTTCACACTGTCCTGACTCACCTGGACAGACAGGGCACGTACGTGAGGATGCTCTTCATTGACTATAGCTCTGCATTCAATATGGTCATCCCCACCAAGCTCACCACCAAACTCCACCAGCTAGGCCTCAGCTCGCCGATATGCGATTGGATCCTGAACTTTCTCACGGAGCGACCGCAGGCAGTGAGACTGGGCCCGCACCTGTCCTCCACTATCACCCTGAGCACCGGCACACCACAGGGCTGTGTACTAAGCCCCATGCTCTACTCCCTCTTCACTCACGACTGTGTTCCTGCATTCGACACCAACACCATCGTGAAGTTTGCAGACGACACAACAGTGATTGGGCTGATCACCAACGGTGATGAAACAAAATACTGAAACAGGTGCAGAACCTGGCGGACTGGTGCACACGTAACAACTTGTCACTAAACACCTTCAAGACCAAGGAGCTGATTATTGACTTCAGGAGGTCCCATAATGGAGAATACGCCCCAATCTCCATTTACGGGGAAAGTGTGGAGAGAGTGTCCAGCTTTAAGTTTCTGGGCACTCACATTTCAGAGGACCTCACATGGTCCACCAACACCACTGCGCTGGTCAAGAAGGCACAGCAACGACTGTTCTTCCTGAGGACATTAAAAAAGACTGGTCTGCCCCAACAGCTGCTGACAACGTTCTACCGCTGCACCACAGAGAGCATATTAACGTATGGCATCTCTGTGTGGTATCTCAGCTGCACGGAGGCGGAGAGGAGAGCTCTTCAGCGCGTCGTCCACAGAGCGCAGAAGATTATTGGGACACAGCTACCAGCCTTGGAGGGCATCTACCACACACGGTGCCTCAGGAAGGCCCTCAGCATCCATAAAGACTCATCACACCCCTGTAACGGTCTGTTCGAACTACTTCCCTCCGGCAGACGTTACAAGGCCTTCTACGCCCGAACCTCCAGGCTCAGGAACAGCTTCATCCCCAGAGCTATAGCGGCTCTGAACCGGCCCTAATGAGTGCCCCCCACCCCACCTGGACTGTCTCCCTCGGATGGTCACGTCACACAGCTTATTTATTTATTTTACTTTTCTTTTACATCGGATGGAAGCTGCATACTAAATCTCGTTGCACTGACAATAAAAGATATTATTATTATTATTATTATTATTATTATTATTATTATTATTATTATTATTATTATTATTATTATTATTATTATTATTATTATTATTATGTTTGACTAATTAATTGGAGTTCTTTGCTTTGCGTAACTAACATGGTAACTTGTAGCACATTAAAGCCACGTGACATAAAATGGATTTCTTATGGTGAAAGCATGGAGGATAAATGACCCAACAATTCCAATCAAGGGTGATGATGGCAAGTGAACCCAAGAGGTTGTAGGGAATTTAACCTGTTCGATGCCAACCCTGAGTCCACTCAGGTCATGGCCAATAGTAAAAATAAAAACTTGCCAGTGAACAGGTTAAAACCCCTGTCCCACGGTACGAGTTCATTCCAAGAGCTCTCCCGAGTTTGCCCTGATTCGAACTCGGAGATTTACGGTAATGGCCACTCGTCGGTACTCGGGGCTCTCGTGGACATTTTTCATCATGTTGAAAAATCTTCACGAGTCTTCCCGAGTACCTGCTGTTAGCGAGTCTTCCCGAGTACCTGCCGTTAGAGGTACGAGCCGGTAAGAGACGCCCCCGAGCTCCGACGTACCCGCTACGTTCATTCTCCATGCTTACCACGAGTTTGATTTTTTTTAAACTCGGGAGAGCTCTTGGAATGAACTCGTACAGTGGGACAGGGTTATAAGCCGGCATCCAGTACAAAGCTCGACCACTTGCTCTTCATTTCCAGCAGCATTGGTTGTGGTAAGAGGGGTGATGTTTGCTGATCAAGGGAGTTTAGTTTAGTAAGCGATACAGAGACACAAAGATAGTTTATCTAAACTAAACACAGATAGTTTAGAGACACCGTAGGACTCGGGAAGGCTCGTGAAGATTTTTCAACATGTTGAAAAATGTCCACGAGTGCCCCGAGTACCTACGAGCGGCTATTACCGTAAATCTCCGAGTTCGAATCAGGGGAAACTCGGGAGAACTCTTGAATTACCTCGTACAGTGGGACAGGGCTTTAAGGCAGTGCTTCTTAAACTGGTGAATGGTTCACCCAAGGGCGAATGAAATTATTTTGGCGTGAATGAAACTAGAGGGGTGAATGAAGGGTGAATGACTTAATTTATTCAGATATTTATATATATTTTTCTATACTTAAAAAAGGCATTGCCATTAAAGTGGTTAGTAAGCTCATTGTTTTTAATGGCTGTGGAGCTGGAAATTTGATATGTTTTTTTCTCTCTCCCTATGATTTTCTAATTTCAAAGTAGCAGAATATTTCCCAAATTGACTGTAATATAACCTTTTAGGGAAGACCAGACGAGCTAGTGGGATCATAAATGTATAAATGGCAACACTGGAGGATCGCTGTAGGCAACTGTTGAACTGTGAACTGTAAGGGGGGTGTGGGGTGGGAGGGGAGGGGGTCTATGTGTGGGTGAGGGAGTGTATGGGGGGGAGGGGGGTGTGTGCAGAGGGCGGGGTGTTGGGAGGGGGGGGTGGAGGTGGGGGTGAGGTGGGGGTGTGGTGAGGTGGGGGGGTGTGAGGTGGGTGGAGTGTGAGGGTGAGGGGGGGTGTGAGGTGGGGGGGGTGGGGGGGGGGAGGGGGGGGGGGGGAGGGGGGGGGGTGGGGGGGGGGGTGGGGGGGGGGGGGTGTGAGGGGGGGGGGGGGGGGGGGGGGGGGGGGGTGGCTGGGGGGGGGGGGGGGGGGGGGGGGGGGAGGGGAGGGGGGGCGGGTGGGTGGGGGGGGGGTGGGCGGGGGTGAGGGGGGGGGGGGGGGGGGGGTGGGGGGGGGTGGGGGGGGGGGGGGGGGGGGGGGGGGGGGGGGGGGGTGGCGCGGGGGGTGAGGTGGGGGGGGGGTGGGGGGGGGGGGGTGGGCTGTGGGGTGGGGGGTGGAGAGGGGGGGGGGGGGTGGAGGTGGGGAGGGGGGTGACGGTGGGGGGGGTGTGAGGTGGGGGGTGGGTGGAGGTGGGGGGGGGGGTGATGGTGCTGGGGGTGTGAGGTGGGGGGGGGTGAGGGGGGGGGGGGGGGGGGTGTGGGTGGGGGGGGAGCTGGGGTGGGGGGTGGGGGGGCGGGGGTGAGGTGGGGGGGGGTGATTGTGAGAGGGGGGGGGTAGTGAGGTGGGGGGGGTGTGAGGGGGGGGGGGGTGGGGGGGGGTGGGGGGTGGGGGGGGGGTGGAGGTGGGGGGGGTGTGAGGGGGGGGAGTGTGGAGGTGGGGGGGGGTTGAGGTGGGGGGGGTGTGAGGTGGGGGGGGGGGGTGAGGTGGGGGGGGGTGTTAGGTGGGGGGGGTGGGAGGTGGGGGGGGGGGGTGTGATGGTGGGGGGGTGAGTGGGGGGGGTGTGAGGTGGGGGGTGTGAGGTGGGGGGGGTGTGAGGTGGGGGGGTGGGAGGTGGGGGGGGGTGTGAGGTGGGGGGGGGGGGGTGAGGTGGGGGGGTGTGAGGTGGGGGGGTGTGAGGTGGGGGGGGGTGAGGTGGGGGGGGTGTGAGTGGGGGGGGGTGTGAGGTGGGGGGGGGTGTGAGGTGGGGGGGTGTGAGGTGGGGGGGGTGTGAGGTGGGGGGGGGTGAGGTGGGGGGGGGTGTGAGGGGGGGGGGGGGTGTGAGGTGGGGGGGTGTGAGGTGGGGGGGTGTGAGGTGGGGGGGTGTGAGGTGGGGGGTGTGAGGTGGGGGGGGGTGTGAGGTGGGGGGGGGGGGTGAGGTGGGGGGGTGTGAGGTGGGGGGTGTGAGGTGGGGGGGGTGTGAGGTGGGGGGGGTGTGAGGTGGGGGGGGTGTGTGGGCGGGGGGAAGAGAGCTCAGAGAAAAGACGGGGCAGAGGGGGGTATCTCGGGGGAGGGGGGCAGGGGCCAGCGAGGGGGACGAGAAGGGAAGGGGCTGTAGCTGACGGTGCGCTGTGGACTCACATTGGGTTGGTTTCTCATCATTCTAATAGAATGATTTTACAACTCCACTGGTAAATAAACTTTTTTTTTCACTGCTAGTTTTCTTTACATATTTTTAGGATGTTCAAAAAGTTGAATAAAATAAAAAAGAATGTAGCTAATTTATGTGTTTTGCTCATGTGACAAAATAAATTATCGATAAAATTATACGCAAGGGAGAGTAAGACGAATATTACCAAAAAAATAAGAAAACGTAGTCGTGGGTGAATCAAATGTAGTGATGAAAACTCAAGGGTGAATGACACTGAAATAATTTAAGAAGCACTGGTTTAGAGATACACAGAGATAGTTTAGAGACACAGCATGGTTCTTGGTTCTTGGTTTCTTGGTCCTCCAAAATATCCCAAATGGAATTTAAACTGGAGGTGGTGAAGGGAGGGATTAAGCCAGAAAGGGTTATTGGGAAGAAAGAGCTACTTTAAATTTAGTTGCACCTGGTTGGGTAACTATAGTTGGGTGGAGATTATTCCATGCTTTAATTGTGCGGGGGAAGAACAAATTGCTGTACACATCTGTCTTTGTAGCTGGGATCACAAATTGGATCGAATGCCCTCGTCTGCTCCTAATTGGTTTGGGTTTGGTGTAGGTCTTGTGATCTATGTCGAGCTGACCATTTAACATTTTGTAAAAACAGGTCAAACGGTGAGCTTCACGTCTGTCTTGGAGAGGGTTCCACCCCAGAGAATTCAGAAGTTTGGTGACACTCGCTTCTCTCTCATAGGTGTTAGTAACAAATCGAGCTGCCTGTAATGGAAACAAGCCAAGTCCGTGGTGACCATCGATCATTCGTTTTATCCTACACACTAGGGACAATTTACAGAAGCCATTTAACCTGCAAACCTGCACATCTTTGGAATGTTTGAGGAAACATGAGCACCCGGAGAAAACCCATGCAGGTCACAGGAGGAACGCACAAACAGACAGCTCCTGTAGTCAGGATCGAACCCGGGTCTCTGGCGCTGTGAGGGGCCACTGCGCCACTATGCCGCCCATTTATATCAATAAGAAGGTCAAAAAACACTTTAGTTCAGGTAGTAGTGCCTCACTTGCTAGCTCGATGGAGAAATTCTCCATGTCTGCATTTTCCTTGCCATGAACTCGATCATAAAATAGGAGCAATACTTTCCCTTTGACCAGATGCTCTTTGTCTATTGCCAGATCTTCAGATGAACACGTCTACTGTTATATATCAGCTACTGATATATATCAACACCGACAAGACTAAGGAGTTAGTGGTGGACTTTAGGAGGAGAGGAACACCCCTGTCCCCAGTCTCCATCAATGGTGTGGATGTGCAGTTTACCAGGGAGTACAAGTACCTGGGAATGTAGCTGGACAGTAAACTGGACTGGTCCAGGAACGCTGAGGCTCTGTACAAGAAGGGACAGAGCCAGCTGTACCTTTTGAGAAATCTCCACTCCTTCAATGTCTGCAGTAAGATGCTGCAGATGTTCTACCAATCGTTGGTAGCCAGTGCCATCTTCTTCACTGCCGTGTGCTGGAACAGAAGAGTGAAGGCCACAGATGCCAATAGGACCAACAAACTCATCAGGAAGGCTGGGGGCGGAGTTGGAGTTGGATTCATGGGAGGTGGTCTTGGAGGGGAGGATGCTCCTCAAACTGCGGAGCATCTTGGACAATACAACTCACCCCCTCCATGACACACTGGTCAACCTGAGGAGCACCTTCAGCAACAGACTGGTTCCACCAAGATGCAGCACAAAACGCCACAGGAAATCCTTCTTCCCTGTGGCTATCAAACTGTACAACTCCTCCCCATTCTGTCGTGGGGTAGACTGACTCTCCTCCCCCCCCCAATCTTTGCACATCCCCAATCCTTTCCACTCATCATTTTAATTTCATGTTTCATGTATTTTGTGTTTTACGACTATTGGCAGATCAATTTCCCTCCTGGGATAAATAAAGTTCTATGGTATTGTATCGTATCGCTTCATTTAACTGTGAGCCCAGCTTGAATCTGTTCTCATCCAGCATTGAAACGTGCATCAGGGGGTCAACAGCACATCAGAAACTAGGGGCTGCTGGCCAGTTCTCTTCTTCACTGCCCCAGTGAAGATCAACAAACTCCACAGGAACCATGAGCTGAACCAGGAACCACAGCAGAGTGTACATTTTACTCAGTATATACTTACTGGCAATTTACTGTCCAAGCCGCTCCTGAATTCAATCAGGTATTGTTCAGCGCAAAGCTCCAGTAATCACTCCCTGATGCTTGGTAGAAATGTTCAGCATAACATTTATCAACTGAATTTGTCTTCAAATGCGTTCTACAGATGTGCCGTATAAAGCATTTTATCAGGATGCATCACAGCTTGGTTTGGGGGAACAACTCCATCCGAGACCGCAAGAAATTGCAGTGAATTGTGGATACAGCCCAGACCATCACACAAAGCAACCTCCCATCTATCGACTCCATTTATGCCTCGGCAAGGCCAGCAGCATAATCAAGGACCAGTCTCACCCTCACACTCCCTCTTCACCCCTCTCCCATCAGGCAAGAAGTGCAGAAGTTAAAACGTTACGCCTCCAGATTCAGAGACAGTTTCTTCCCAGCTGGTATCAGGCAACTGAACCATCCTACCACCAACCAGAGAGCGGTCCTGAGCTACAATCTACCTTATTGGAGACACCCAGACTATCTTTAATCGGACTTTACTGGACTTTATGTTGCACTGAACGTTATTCCCTGTATCATAGAAACATAGAATATAGGTGCAGGAGTAGGCCATTCGGCCCTTCGAGCCTGCACCGCCATTCAATATGATCATGGCTGATCATCCAACTCAGTATCCTGTACCTGCCTTCTCTCCATACCCCCTGATCCCTTTAGCCACAAGGGCCACATCTAACTCCCTCTTAAATATAGCCAATGAACTGGCCTCAACTACCTTCTGTGGCAGAGAATTCCAGAGATTCACCACTCTCTGTGTGAAAAATGTTTTTCTCATCTCGGTCCTAAAAGACTTCCCCCTTATCCTTAAACTGCGACCCCTTGTTCTGGACTTCCCCAACATCGGGAACAATCTTCCTGCATCTAGCCTGTCCAACCCCTTAAGAATTTTGTAAGTTTCTATAAGATCCCCCTCAATCTTCTAAATTCACGCGAGTACAAGCCGAGTCTATCCAGTCTTTCTTCATATGAAAGTCCTGACATCCCAGGAATCAGTCTGGTGAACCTTCTCTGTACTCCCTCTATGGTAAGAATGTCTTTCCTCAGATCAGGAGACCAAAACTGTACGCAATACTCCAGGTGTGGTCTCACCAAGACCCTGTACAACTGCAGTAGAACCTCCCTGCTCCTATACTCAAATCCTTTTGCTATGAATGCTAACATACCATTCGCTTTCTTCACTGCCTGCTGCACCCGCATGCCTACTTTCAATGACTGGTGTACCATGACACCCAGGTCTCGTTGCATCTGTACATTATGGACGGCTCAAATGAAATGATGTATAGTCTTTCTAACATGCAACAAAAGCTTTTCACTGTACCAATAAACACGTGACAATAAAGTAAACTAAACTAGTTAATGTAATTGCTGCTATTTAGAAAGTTGCACGATCATTATGAATAAATGTTGACCTATATTAATATGACGCTCCCATGTTTGGGTTCAGTTGTTTTACACTGCCCTGTAAATATTCTGGAAAAGATTATTGTTCTTCCTCCAATATTTTTGTCCACATTTCTTTGCTGCATTATAACTACCATATGCCTGGAACAAGCCCAAATTAACAAATGGAATGAACACAAGCAGCAGAATCTTTTTTTAGAGTACAGCTTTTAATTCGAGTGCTGCATACATTGACAAATCAACCAGATTAATATCCGCCTTTAGTGGAAAACATGTGGACGAGGGAAGACAAAATGCTGCTGCCCCTTCCCTGGCTCCAGAAGAAAATACTTTACTGCTGTTTTCACTAAACCAGGAATTAACCATTTAGCCTCTAAAAACCAGCCCTTGTTCAGTTTGGATGAGTTCAGTTTAGTTTATTGTCACGTGTACTGAGGTACAGCGAAAAGCTTTTGTTGTGTGCTAACCAGTCAGCGGAAAGACAATACATGATTACAATCAGGCCAGTTACAGTGTACAGATACATGATAAGGGAATAACGTTTGGTGCAAGGTAAAGCCAGTAAAGTCCTATCAAAGATAGTCCGAGGGTCACCAATGAGGTAGATAGTAGTTCAGCTCTGCTCTCTCGTAAATCATGAGTGGTTTTGATTAATGTGGCTTTTGCTTGCTTTTGATTCATATCCCTTGAGAGTGCTACCTTCTCAGTACAGAAAATTGCAGGCACAAGGGACTGCTGATGCTGGAATCTGGAACAATAGACAACCAGCTGGTGAAACTCAGCGCATCGAGCACCATCTGTGGGGAGAAATGAACAGTCGGCGTTTTAGGGTTGGGGCCCTTCATCTGGACTGCTTGTTAATTCCTGGTTGGGGACTGATCTGGGAGGTCGGGTAATGGAGCTGGAAGCCACACAGGGGCAAGATGGAGTAGGAAGGGCAGGTGTCTGTGGTAGTGAAGTGTGGAAGAGTATCCGGGGCAAGAGCGGGAGAGCTGAGGAGTTCACAGAGGGAGAGCAGTAAGAGACATCTCGTGTTGGAGAAAGGAGGAAAACCTCTTCAGAGGTGGCATACCTCGTAGAGACAAAAAGGAAACAAGACCAAGAAAGCTCACCAACGCCTCTCTACTTCCTTAGAAGGCTTAGGAAGTTCGGCACGTCCCGACCAACTCTCACCAACCAGTGCCGGATTTAGATGAAGAGCTGTTCCACTTGTGAGGCCCCCAACGACCGGAGAGCCATGGCGGCCAAATCCCCCACAATTCAAAGCGAGGGAGAAAGTGCCCGGCGCCGACCAGTTGCCGTTGCAGTGCGCATGCGCAGGGCGGCCGATGATGTGGTGGTTGTGCGCATGTGCAAGGCGGCCTGCCGTGCCGGCGGATGAGGAGCGAGCGGAGCCCGGCGGCCCGGACACGGATAGCGGGGGGAGATGGAGAGAGAGAGATAGAGAGGGGGGCCCACCCAGAGTTGAACGGTAGGTGTTCTGCCTTGGACGGAGGCCCCCCTAGACCTCGAGGCCCATCAATTTTTTCGGGGGGCCCCCTAGAAAGTGGGGGCCCTAAGCTATAGCTTGTTTAGCTTGTACGTAAATCCGGCACTGTCACCAACTTCTACAGATGCGCTGTAGAAAGCACCTTATCACAGCTTGGTTTGGGAACAGCTCCATCCAAGACCGCAAATAATTGTGACTTTCCACTGACTGGTTAGCACGCAACAAAAGCTTTTCACTGTACCTCGGTACACGTGACAATAGACTATAAACTACAACAAAGTAAACTAAACTAAACTAAACTAAACTAAACTACACTAAACTTGGAGAGTTCAGGTACTGGAATCCAGAACACCAAAACAATATGCTGGAGGAACTCAGCAGATCCAGCATTATTTGAGAGGGGGGGTATTTGGATCCTTCAAATGGACATAAAATATCAAAAATACAGACAAAATTGCTGGAGAAACTCAGCGGGTGCAGCAGCATCTATGGAGCGAAGGAAATAGGCAACGTTTTGGGCCGAAACCCTAAGGGTTTCGGCGTGAAACATTGCCTATTTCCTTCCCTCCATAGATGCTGCCGCACCCGCTGAGTTTCTCCAGCAATTTTGTCTACCTTCGATTCTTCAGCATCTGCAGTTTCTTCTTGAACAAAAATACAGACAATCCGTCTGAAGAAGGGTCGCAAAACATCACTTATCCATGTTCACCAGGGATTCTTACAAGATTCTTACAAATTACAGATTCTTACAGAATACTTACAAAATTCTTAAGGGGTTGGACAGGCTAGATGCAGGAAGATTGTTCCCGATGTTGGGGAAGTCCAGAACAAGCGGTCACAGTTTAAGGATAAAGGGGAAATCTTTTAGGACTGGGATGAGAAAAAAACATTTTTCACACAGAGAGTGGTGAATCTGTGGAATTCTCTGCCACAGAAGGTAGTTGAGGCCAGTTTATTGGCTATATTTAAGAGGGAGTTAGATGTGGCCCTTGTGGCTAAAGGGATCAGGGGGTATGGAGAGAAGGCAGGTACAGGATACTGAGTTGGATGATCAGCCATGATCATATTGAATGGCGGTGCAGGCTTGAAGGGCCGAATGGCCTACTCCTGCACCTAATTTCTATGTTTCTATGTTTCTATACTGCCTGACCCGCTGACTTATTCCAGCACTTGTGTCTTTCCGATAGAAAATTGCAATTGGCCTGATATCCATGACCTCAGAGGCATTACATCTCTTTGTAGATACGTTTTAGCTCTAATTTTTAAATTGTGACCTGGATTCTATCCCAATGTTTGAGACACCGTTAGACAGGTACATGGATCAGACGGGTTTGGAGGGATATGGACCAAATGCAGGCAAGTGGGACTAGTGTAGCTGGGATATTGTTGGCCGATGTGGGCGAGTTGGGCCGTGGGGCCTGTTTCCACACTGTACCACTCTACGACTCTGAAGCCCCTGTCCCACTTAGGAAACCTGAACGGAAACCTCTGGAGACTTTGTGCACCACCCTAGGTTTCCGTGAGGTTCCCGGAGGTTTTTGTCAGTCTCCCTACCTGCTTCCACTACCTGCAACCTCCGGCAACCACCTGCAACCTCCGGGAACCGCACGGAAACCTTGGGTGGGGCGCAAAGTCTCCAGAGGTTTCCGTTCAGGTTTCCTAAGTGGGACAGGGGCTTAAGACTCAAAACAAAACTCTGTTGATGATAAAGATTTATCAAAGGAGAGTTAACAGACTTGTTCAAAATCGTGAAAGGCTTTTTCACAGAGTAAATAAGGAAAACCTTTTTCAACCTGCAACGAGGTAACTAGAAAAACTGATGAATGCAACGTGTTGGATGTGATTTACATGATCTTCACTAGGGCTTTTGACAAGCTGCTGCATGGTAAAAACAAATTGCAGTAGGTCCCCAGGTACTTTCCCCTGCAACCACAAGAGATGTAATACGTGTCCCTACAACTCCATTCTCACCTGCGTACAGATACTGCACAGCCCTTCCAGTTGAGACAGCCTCACTCCATGTTTAACGCCACATCTCAGCACCTCGCCCGTATCTAACAATGATCCACTGAAGATTGACACAAAATGCTGGAGTAACTCTCTAATAAAAATTTATTAAAAAAAATAAAAAAATGCTGGAGTAACTCAACGGGCAGCATCTCTGGAGAGAAGGAATGGGTGACGTTTCGGGTCAAGACCCCCTTCTTCAGACTGAGAGTCGGGGAAGAGGGAACCAAGAGCTATGGAGGAGTAAAGTGTGAAAACGAGAGATCAAAGGGGACAAAGGTCAAGAAAAATATAGAATAGATCATTGTTAGGTTGGGGAAGGTGACAACGAAGTCTACAATGTAACATTTAATCAGGAGGACAGTCAGACTGGTCGGGGAACTAGGGTGGGGTAGGGATGGAGAGAGGGAAAGCAAGGGTTACTTGAAGTGTGAGGTCAATGTTCATACCGCTGGGGTGTAAGCTGCCCGAACAAAATATGAGGTGCTGTTCCTCCACTCTGCGCTGGGCCTCACTCTGACAGTGGAGGAGGCCCAGGACTGAAAGGTCAGTGTGGGAATGGGAGGGGGAGTTAAAGTGTTCAGCAACCGGGAGATCAGGTATGTCTAGGCGGACTGTGCGGAGATGTTCAGCGAAACGTCAGTGAAAATCAGCGATGAATCATGAACTCAATCAGGACTCCTGCAATTTCCTCTCTCACTTCCCACAGTGCCCTTGCATCGCTTCCAACACTATCACTCTGCAACATGTGCCAGATTACATGTGGATTTTCCTTTGACTTTATCTGCTCCAGGCCCCGCTATAAACTCCACGTCTTCTCTTGCTCACCGCTTGACACAATGCAACTCTGCACACCTACCAAACAGTCAAAAATATTTACCAAGCATCACCTGCCCCAGACAAGTAACCACATCCCTGCTCCAGCACTGAGTCACTCTGAAGGTAAATTCCATTCAACTTACGCACAATTTATGTGACATGAACCTATCTCTGGTTTCTTGGTTGCTCTCTATGCTGCTCCACCCCACATTGCTTTGATTGGATTTTTTCTAAGCCAGCAATATGATATACAGACTAAATAAAGGGCGTCAATGCTATAACAACAAGGCTTCAAGAGTAGCGACATAACAGATTAAATATATTAGCCTGCCTTTACTATATACATATTATGCATGCTGCACATTCCGTATGTATCCAGTCCAGATCTTCATCTCTACCCCCACACTATTGATAACAGTACTTTACCGCCTCACAGTCAGACTTGATGCTGACTACAGAGACGACATAGCATGTAATGTTTCCTCCGCTTGTGTAAAGGGACTGTCCCACTGCGGGGACCTAATCTGCGAGTTTAAAAGAGTATGATCCAGCTCGAGGTTTTTCAGGCGAGTGTCCTCGAGCTTGAAGGTCGAAGACAGTCGCTGAAAAGTCACGTCAGTGAGACAGGACCTTTAGGTCGAGGCTTTTTTTTCAGCAAGCTGAAAAATGCCCGCGAGTAAAAAAAGGTCGCCATGGAAAAAAAAGGTAGTGGGATATATCTCCGCTTTCCCTTTTTTTCCACTTCTTTGTTTGTTATGGGTTTTTTTCTTCTTTCTTTCTCGTATCTTTCTTCTTCCTTTTCATTCTTTCCTTTTTACTTTTTTTCCGATTCACTTATCAGTTTATAAAATATTAAAACTGAAGCAGTACGAAAATTGTATAATTGTTATGTCGATTACTTTCCCCTTGTACAATTGCTTCTAATAAAATAAATAAAAATAATAAAAAAACGTAATTAAAAGTTGTCTGGCTTCTTAAAATGTCTCCACTCCTTCTCCCCCCCTTCTCCACCCCTTCTTCCCCCCTTCTCTCCCTTTCTCCCCCCTTCACTCCCCCCCCCTTTCACTCCCCCCCCCCTCCGCGCTCTCTAAAGGATTTACCGTAACTGTGCCAGCCGTCTTTTACCTTCCTGTTCATGGCGGGTGTGAATTTCAGACAGCGCTCCCCCGCTTTCCCTGGCCCCCGCCTTTGCGATGTGTGTGTGTGTATGTGTGAGTGTATGTGTGAGTGTGAGTGTGAGTATGAGTATGAGTATGAGTATGAGTGTGTGTGTGTGTGTGTGTGTGTGTGCGTGCGTGCGTGCGTGCGTGCGTGCGTGCGTGTGTGCGTGAGTGTGTGTGTGTGTGTGCGCGTGCGTGCGTGAGTACGTGTGTGTGTGTGTGTGTGTGTGTGTGTGTGTGTGTGTGTGTGTGTGTGTGTGTGTGTGTGCGTGCGTGTGTGTGTGTGCGGTCGGTCGGTCGGTCGATCCAGCTTGCGGTTTCATCGCTGACGGTCGATCCAGCACGAGGTTTTTCAGGCGAGTGCCCTCGAGCTTGAGGGTCGAAGCCAGTCGCGTTAGTGGGACAGGGCCGTTTACAATAAAGACTATGAGTTGTAACTCCTGTGTATAGACCTCATTACACAACAGGAACAGAAAGCAGTTGCGAGAGATTATTTTCAAATTGCCCCGTGGAAATCCCCAGAACCACAGCTTTTCTGAAATATGTTGATAATCTGGTGTAAAAGGTAACATTTCCAAACATGCAGATAACACAAAACCTGGAGGCATAGACAAGCAGGCAACTGAACCATCCTACCACAACTAGAGAGCAGTTCTGAACTACTATCTACCTCTTTGGAGATCCTCGGACTCTCCTTGATCGGACTTTGCTGGCTTTATCTTGCACTGAACGTTATTTCCTTATCATGTATCTGTGCACTGTAAATGGGTCGATTGTAATCATGTGTAGTCTTCCCGCTGTCTGGATAGCACGCAACAAAATATTTTCACTGTACCTTGGTACACGTGGCAATAAAAAATGCAGAGCAGTACTAGACTTCAAGGAGATATGAAGGGTTGGAGTAACTTGGATCTTGGGTCAAGCAGCATCTCTGGAGAACATGAATGGAGCGAAACAGGGGAGAGGGGCAGGGGACAGGGGTAGGGTGGAGGGAGGGTAGAGGGGTGGAGGGGAGAAGACGGGGGAGAGAGAGGAGGGGAGAGGGGGGAAGGGGGGAGAGAAAGAAGGGGTAGAGAGGGGGGAGTGGGGGAGAGGGGGGAGGGTAGAGGAGTGGGGGGAAGGGGGGGCAAAGGGAGGGGTAGGGAGGTGGAGGGGGAGGGGGGGCTGGAGGGGGGGAGGGGTGGCAGAGGGGCAGCGAGGGGAGGAGGGGAGGGGCAGCGAGGGGAAGGAAGGTGGGAGAGAGGAGGGGAGAGGAGGGGGGAGTGGGAGGAGGGGAAGGGAGGGGAAGGGAGGGCGATGGAGGTGGAGGGGGAGGGAAGAGGGGTGAGGTGGAGGGAGGGCAGAGAGGTGAAGGGGGAGAGGGGGGAGAGAGAGGAAGGGAGAGAGAGGGGGAAGGGGAGAGAGAGGAGGGGTAGAGAGGGAGGGAAGTGGAGGGAGAGAGAGGAGGGGAGAGGGGGGGTAGATGGGATGGAAGGGGGAGAGGGGGGAGGGAGTGAGGGAGGGAGGGAGGGAGGGAGGGAGGGAGAGAGGGAGGGAGGGAGGGAGGGAGGGAGGGAGGGGGAGAAAGAGTAGAGGGGAGGGGGTAGAGAAGGGGGAGAGGAGGAAGGGGAAGAAGAGGAGGGGAGCCGGGCGAGCGAGCGGGCTGCGAAAAGCGGAGAGAGCCCAGGGAGAGAGAGAGCGAGAGCTCTAGTACAGGGCCCGGCTCTAGTACAAAGCTCTCGGCTTCTCTCGGGAAACCCGAGTCGAGGCGCGAGCATAATGATTTGGAAGAGGGAATTAGGAGCAACACTAGCAAGTTTGCGGATGACACAAAGCTGGGTGGCAGTGTGAACTGTGAAGAGGGTGTTAGGAGGTTGCAGGGTGACCTGGACAGGTTGAGTGAGTGGGCAGATGCGTGGCAGATGCAGTATAATATAGATAAATGTGAGGTTATCCACTTTGGTGGCAAAAACAAGGGGGCAGATTATTATCTCAACGGGTTAGTTTAGGTAAGGGGGAGTTGCAGCGAGACCTGGGTGGCCTTGTACAATGAAAGTTGGCGTGCAGGTACAGCAGGCAGTGAAGAAAGCTAATGAAATGTTGGCCTTCATAACAAGAGGATTTCAGTATAGGAATAAAGAGGTTCTTCTGCAGTTGTATAGGGACCTGGTGAGACCACATCTGGAGTATTGCGTACAGTTTTGGTCTCCTAATTTGAGGAAGGACATCCTTGTGATTGAGGCAGTGCAGCGTAGGTTCACGAGATTGATCCCTGGGATGGCGGGACTGTCATATGAGGAAAGATTGAAAACACTAGGCTTGTATTCACTGGAGTTTAGAAGGATGAGGGGGAATCTTATGGATACATATAAAATTATAAAAGGACTCGACAAGCTAGATGCAGGAAAAATGTTCCCAATGTTGGGCGAGTCCAGAACCAGGGGCCACAGTTTTAGAATAAAGGGGAGGCCATTTAAGACTGAGTTGAGAAAAAACCTTTCCACCCAGAGAGTTGTGAATTTGTGGAATTCCCTGCCACAGAGGGCAGTGGAGGCCAAGTCACTGGATGGATTTAAGAGAGAGTTAGATAGAGCTCTAGGGGCTAGTGAAGTCAAGGGATATGGGGAGAAGGCAGGCACGGGTTATTGATAGGGGACGATCAGCCATGATCACAATGAATGGCGGTGCTGGCTCAAAGGGCCGAATGGCCTCCGCCTGCTCCTATTTTCTATGTTTCTATGTTTCTATTTTTCGACTCCGTTTTCAGCTACTTCATTCCAGAGTCCTGGGTGGGGCAGGCGCTGCGGACGAGTTCACGTGGACTGTGAGTCAGGAGGCGACAAAATGACTGAATCAGGGGTGGGGGGGGGTGGGGGGTTAACATAACTCGTCATCGGCTTCAATCCAGAGCCCGGTGGGGGGGGGTGGGGTGGAAGGCGGCTGGGCCTCGGGCGGGGCAGAGCGCTGAGGACGGCAGGCCGGTCGACAGTGAGCATGTGGAGCCATTGAAACATCATCCAGCTCATTAGATTTTGAAAAGATGTCAGATTGGTGAGAAATTTTAGTAAAAAACTTGGGAAATAATAAATCAAATTTTTAGATGAGGGAATTTTTTGAGATCATTTTACCGCATAACCACCGTATCCACTGACGCATAGCCCCCAACTCGCAGACGCATCTAGAGAGAGGGGGAGGGGGGGGGTAGAGAGTGATGGCAGAGAGAAGGGGGAGAAACAGAGAGGGGCAGAGACAGAAGGACAAATATGAGAGAGGGAGAGGGGGAAGGAGAGGAGGAGGAGCGGGAGGGTGGGTGAGGGGGGGAGGGTGGGGGAGGAGGAGAGAGAGAGATGGGAGGAGAGAGAGAGGGGAGGAGAGAGAGGGGCGGGCAGGGCAGGGGAGGCGCGTGGCTTCACGAGCTGCACGGGCATCGAGGAGAAAACCTCGCGATCTGTAGAACAAAGATCCTATAGCGGAGTGGAGCTGTGGGGTCTTTGCTGCAGAACTATCTTGATCTTTCTGCGCCTTTTGAAGAACGGGGGGGTGGGGGGGGGGTAGCGTACCTCGTGGAAAACTGCGCATGTGCGTTGACAGCAGCTGCATTAATCCAGAGCGGCGGGGGGGGGGCGGGGCCACAACAAAAGGCATTGTGAGGTCAGCAGCTGGGCAGCCTTGATATTTTTTTAAATGTCAGTTTGGTGATAAATTTTAACAAATATCTCAGGAAATAATTGACCACATTTATTGGGGATTGGATTTTTGAAATCATAAGGAAAAATTCTACCAGATGATGTAAAAATTTCACTGTTATTGTAACATCAGCAGCTGGGCAGTAGTCAGATGTTTAAAAAAAATTCAGATTGGTCAACAATATTAATTAAAAAGTCGGGAAAATAATGTAATACCAAATGTACAGAGGAGTGGATTTCTAAAATCACAAGGAAAATCTCTACTGAAATATGTACAAATTTCCCTGTTTCGGCGTCTGGTTTTCGAGGAGATACGTTTCAAAGGCAAAATGACACACCCACCCACCCACACACACACACACACACACACACACACACACACACACACAGTTTTAAATTATAAACTAGACCAAGTGCAGACCCGTTGGGTCTGTTCCCGCAACGCGCGGTTGCGAGGGGAGGGGGCGGCCTGACGTCATTGCTGCGTACGACATCAAGACGCTGCGTACGCCCATCTAGACGCTGCATACGCCCTCAATGCACCTGCGGGCCGACAGGCCATTGACGCGCGGGATTTTCGGAGAGTGGGGTGTGGCCACAGGGGGAGATGGCAGCCCTACCGGCAGTCTGTTGTCTTTTCATTCTTTTTGCTATTTATTTATTTTTTTAGTTTGTTCTAAGTTCGTTTTATTGTTCTTTGGTGTGTTTTATGTGGGGGGAGGGGAGTGGGGGAAACTTTTTTCATGTTCTTACCTTCCCGGAGATGTGATCAATTTTCGGATCACATTCTCCGGGTGCTGCGGCCTACAATCGCTGGAGCTGGAAGCCTCCTCGGACTGTCGTGAGCCCCACCCCAGGGCGCGGATTTAACATCGGAGCGGGTCGCTTGCCTGGGATCGCTCCCACCGTGACCACCGCAGACTTTAACATCAAGGGCTCGCAGTCTCGGGTGAGGCCGAGTCGGGTGCTCCAACGCCGCGGAGGGCTCGACCAGCCCCGACGTGAGATACGATCGCCCGGCGCGGGGGAGCTGACATCCCCCCGATGCGGGAGTGGAGCGCCTCGACGCGGAGGGCCTGAACGCCGGCTACGGGAGTCAAGATCGTCCCGTCAACGGGGGCTCGAGGCCCACGACCGAGGAAGAGCTAGGGGAAGGACTTGAACTTTATTTTGCCTTCCACCACTGTGAGGAGTGTGTAGGAGTCACTATGGTGGATGTTCAATGTTAAAATGTGTTTTGATTGTTCCGTTTCCAAGATGGCTGCCGGAAGGGAGAGTGAACGCTGGCGCGATTAGCTGCCGCTGCTCTCTCTCTGAATTGGGTATTGTTGATGTCCTTACTATTTATTTTTTATTTTGTTTCATTCCGCTTACATGTTTTGTAATCTGCTTACTAAATTTTGTAAGGTGTCCTTGAGAGTCCTTGAAAGGCGCCCATAAGTATAATGTATTATTATTATTATTAGAGTGCAAGCCAGCGAGGATGGCGAAAAGCAGCGGGGGGAGCAGGTGATCTTTTGCTTCGGCCAGCAAGCCACCGGGCTGGGGGGGGGGGGGGGGGGATGGAGGAAGTGAAATCGCTAGTGAAATGGGAAAAATGTTGGCGTTTTTGGAGGAGAGCCAGGCGGCAGCAGCCGTTATGGTCAATGGCCAGCAGGAGGCGAAAAAATGAGTGGGGGGGGGGAAGGATTTTATTAAAAATGTGTACAGAAAAATGACGAAATTTGATGAGGAGTGGATGAGCGAATGTAAAAGTGAAATCGCAAGCAAAATGGTAAAAATCCTCCATCGCAGGGGACAGACTTCTGACCGACATACATTACAAACCCACTGACTCACATGGCTATCTGGACTACACGTTCTCCCACCCTGCCCCCTGTAAAGACTCCATCCCCTACTCCCAATTCCTTCGCCTACGCCGCATCTGCTCCCAGGATGAGACATTCCATACCAGGGCATCGGAAATGTCCTCGTTCTTCAGGGAACGGGGATTCCCCTCCGCCACCATAGATGAAGCTCACACCAGGGTCTCATTCATACCCCGTAACACTGCTCTCTCTCCCCATCCCCGCACTCGCAACAAGGGCAGAGTCCTTCTGGTCCTCACCTTTCACCCCACCAGCCGGCAAATACAACACATAATCCTCCGCCAATTCCGCCACCTCCAACGTGACCCCACCACTCGCCACATCTTCCCATCTCCCCCCATGTCTGCCTTCCGCAAAGACCGCTCCCTCCGCAACTCCCTCGTCAATTCTTCCCTTCCCTCCCGCACCACCCCCTCCCCGGGCACTTTCCGTTGCAACCGCAAGAAATGCAACACCTGTACCTTCACCTCCCCCCTCGACTCCATTCAAGGACCCAAGCAGTCGTTCCAGGTGCGACAAAGGTTCACCTGTATCTCCTCCAACCTCATCTGCTGCATCCGCTGCTCTAGATGTCAGCTGATTTACATTGGGGAGACCAAGCGTAGGTTGGGCGATCGTTTCGCCGAACACCTACGCTCAGTCCGCAATAACCTACCTGAACTCCCGGTGGCTCAGCACTTCAACTCCCCCTCCCATTCCCAATCCGACCTCTCTGTCCTGGGTCTCCTCCATTGCCAGAGTGAGCAACAGCGGAAATTGGAGGAACAGCATTGGAGGAACAGCATATTCCGCCTGGGGACCTTGCGTCCGGATGGCATTAACATTGAATTCTCCCAATTTTGCTAGCCCTTGCTGTCTCCTCCCCTTCCTTAACCCTCTAGCTGTCTCCTCCCACCTTCCCATCCGCCCGC